>NC_037677.1:47248961-47295621 GCF_003255815.1 Theropithecus gelada
GGGTTGGCTCTCACAGATGTTCTTGAGTGGGCAGCTTTCCTTACAAAACATAGTATAGTAAGATTGTGGCATTCAGACAGCTCTTCAATCTTTAAAGGAACGGTGGAAGTAAACCAGGGGTGCCATGGATTATCAAATATTGTGGATCGGCTGGGTGCGGCGGCTCACGCCTGTAATCCCAGCACTTTGGGAGGCCGAGGCGGGCGGATCACGAGGTCAGGAGATCAAGACGATCCTGGCTAACACAGTGAAACCCCGTCTATACTAAAAAAAAACAAAAACAAAAAATTAGCCGGGCATGACGGCGGGCGCCTGTAGTCCCAGCTACTCGCTAGGCTGAGGCAAGAGAATGGCGTGAACCTGGGAGGCGGAGCTTGCAGCGAGCAGACAAAGCGCTTCTGCACTCCAGCCTGGGCGGCGGAACAAGACCCCATCTACTATATATATAGTGGATATATATAGTAGAGTTTTTTTCAGAGTAGTTTCTGAGTTACATGTAAAAACAAGACAAAAAAATTTACTCACAGCTCTGCAGCTTTCAAAATTAAGCAATCAGATTTCTGTGTGGCTGAGGACTTCTAGCAGTCTCCTCCATTAGAATTTGCCATGCCCAAAATGTCCCATGCTATACAGTTAAATGATTAATGTTTGAGTAATAATATATAATGTTTGAGTAATATATATATATAGTGGATCAAGTGAGCTCCAGGCTTCTCAATGTCACTTAAGGTAATTCGCCTGTCACTTAAGGGTAATTACCCTGCACTTTCATCTATTTTATAATATTGCCTTTATTTTTTTCATGAAAGAATTAGGTTTGGAAAAACAAGAAAAACAAGCTTAAAATTATTTATCTAGTGAATTGGTTGTGTTTATAAATCTTTAGCTTAGCTCGAGTCCCCCCTCTTTGTGAAATGTATAAATCCTTTTGATACATTAACAAACACTTGGAAAATGACTTAAGTTGAATTCTCTAATATAAGGGTTATAAGTGAAGGCTTAATTATTCAGCATTACTGAATTCAATATACCTGCCTTTTCAGTTTGCCTAGGGTGACAAATACATTTCCCATTACAGCTTGCCAATGTAACACAGCCTTATTTCATTTTTATTGTAAATAAAATCACATTCTAATATGTTTTAGCTGAATACAGCAAAGTATATATTCAACTACTTCCCAATAGGGAAAATTTTTAAAAAGCGATTTCTTTAGCCCAGAGTTTTATTTTCCTTTTACATAACAGAAAAATACATTGTGTGAAATAAAACCTTCTTACAGGCAATGAGACCCCACAGAATTTTAATGTAAGACAATTGAAGACCCATTTTTAAATAAGCCATTGGGAAGAATTAATATAATTAAAAATTGAAAAAACTAAAGATATAAAAACAACCTAGGAACATTTCTATTTCTTTCTAATTTTCTTGAGTTTTAAAAGATGTGGAAACATTTTGACAGCTATAGAAAATGACCTAGGGACAAATATACTCTCTATTCCTGACATAAAATGATATGCTTATTGTATTTCTTATAAAACTCAGCATAAAACTATATAACTAATACTTATCTAAAAGGAGTTCCTAAAATAAATATATACGTTATTAATATGTGACATGACTGAGTTACTTGTGAAAAACTACAAATTATTCAATATATTTTAACATAGGATTTAGTGAGTATCAATATGATATCCATTTCTTGATTTTGTTTTTCATAATGCATTTAAATATATATGTTAATACTTGTGAATAAGTGCATTATGCTATGAAATGTTTTAATGAGAAAAATGAATCTATATAAGGCAGTTTCATTTATATTTTGTTCCTGTCATGTTACATTGCTGAAATTTTGTATTATAGTAGACATGACACATTTTTAAATATGTAGTTGTACATAAAGTTCTCAATGTTAATGTCTGGAGGACACAGAATAAAAATAGAAGTTAAAAAATTAAATGTAAACTATATTTTGCATATGAATAAGAATATTATAAATACTGTATTTATATACTATGTTTGTATATCTTTACACTATGCCAAAAGGTATATGTGGCAGATGTAGAACAATAATATCTCTGCATAAACATAAAATCAAGATACATAATACTTTAAAATGTTTTCCATTGAAGTGTGATTGACATAAACTGAACATATCCAGTGTATTTTTAAAGTTTTGGCATATTGGTACAGAAGAAAACACCATGGCAATCAAGACCATGAACATATTCACTTCCCCAAAGTTACTCTGTGTCTTTAGTAATGGCTTCTTCCCCTCTTCCCTACTCAATCTCCATGCAACTACTAATCTATTTCTGATACTACAGAATGGTTTACACTGGTAGAATTTTATGTAAATGGACTCACACAAAATCTATTCTTTTTTGTCTGTCTTTTGCACTCAACATAACTACTCTGACTTTTGCCTGTGCTGATACTGGTAACAACAGTTCTTTCTTTTTTTAATTAATAGATTTTATTTTTAGAACAATTTTAGGTTTATAGTAAAAACTAACAAAGCAGAGAGAATTTCCATACACTTTCTTCTACCCTCCATATTCTTTATGATTAATATCTTGCATTAGTATGGTACATTTGTTATAACTGATGCATCAACATTGACATATTATTATAAATGAAAGTCCATACATTAGTTTTATATTAGGGTTCACTCTTGTCATTATACATTTCATGCGTCTGGACAAATGTCAGGTATCCACTACTACAATATTATAAGAATAATTTTACTTTCTTAAATATTTCTGTGCCTGATTTATTCATCCCTTCCCTTGGAGACTCCTGGAAATTCTGATCTTTTTACAGTTTTTCCCTTTTTAAGAATGTTATATCATTGGAATTATACAGTATAGAGCCTCTTCAGATTAGTTTCTTTCACTAAGTTCTTTGCATTCTAGGCTCTTACATGTTTTGTATGGCTTGATAGCTTATTTTTTATCACTGAATATCCCATTTTATAGATATGCCAGTTTATTGAACCATTACTCACCTGTTGCGGGCATCTGGTAGCTACCAAATTTTGTTATGAGAGAAGTTTTAGTAGTATGAAGTAAGAGGAAATAAATACGGGGGATTTTCTAGTCTTCTCCATTACATATAAATTGCAAGATTTGGCTACTTGACACATGACTCCTAAGGAGTCATGTGACATTTTTGTGTAGAAATAGTTTTGACTCATTTGGATAGGAGTGAAGTTACTGGTCCATGTGGTAAGACTACATTTAACTTTGTAAGAAGCTGCAAAGCTCTCTTCTAACGTGGCTGTGCCATTTTGCATTCCCACAAGCAATAAATGAGAGTTTCCCTTGCTCTTTATCTTCAACACAATTTAGTGTTGTCAGTGTTTTGATTTTAGCCATTTTAGTAGGCATGGGGTGGTATCTCGTTCGAATGAGCAATTCTTTAATAATATATGATGTTGAGTATATTTCATTTGCTTATTTGCCATCAATATATTTTCCTTGGTCAAATGTCTGTTCACATCTCCTGCCCATTTTTTAACTGGATTAGTCGTCTTTATTTTTTTCTTTTTGAGTTTTCAGAGTTCTGTGGAGTGCTCATACCAGTTCTTTACTGGATACATGTTTTGTAAATATTGTCTCCCAGTCTTGGCTTGTTTTTTTAAATATTAACTATGTCTTTCTTACAGCAAAAGTTTTAATTTTTATGAAATTCAGCCTATAACATTCTTCTATAGCCTCACATTTTTATATTTAAATCTATTATCCATTCTTGTATATTGTGTAATCACAGTGTCTAGATTCTTTTTATGGATGTGGATGTTCAATTGTTCCATCACTGTTTGTTGAAAATCTGGTTTTGTGCGTGTGTGTGTGTGTGAAGTTGTATCTCGTGTTATGAGTACACCGTGTTTGGTTTATTTATTCACCCACTGATAAACTTGGGGTTGTCTACCGTTTAGTGTTATTATAAATAAGTTTGCCATGGACACTTGTAAACACATTCTTGTATGTATATGTGCCATAATGTTTTCTGCTTAAAGAGCAAGTGGAATAAGTAGGTAAAATGGTGGGTGTCTATTTAACTTTGTAAGAAACAGTCCATTTTTTTTTTCCCAGAATGGCTGTATCATTTTACTTTCCTACCATCAGTATTTGCAAGTTACAGTTGTTCTAAATCATCACCAGCACACAAGATGAGTATTTTTAATTGTACTTATTCTAGTAGGTATGGAATGGCATCTCATTTAATTTGTATTTCTCCAATGGCTAAAGATATTGAACATCTTTTGATGTGATTACCTGCGGTCTCTGAATTTCCTCTGGCAAAGTATGTGTTCAAATATATTCTTTTCCTTATTTTCTATTATTGGTCTGCAATTTTCCTTATCATTGAGTTTACATATTCTAGATACACATTCTTTATCAGATATAATTTGTAAATGTATATTCCTAGTTTGAGGCATATAGGGTAGAAATATAGAATTTTTTGTTTTTATGAAATCATATTTATTATTGTTATAATTGTTTTTTCTGTTTGTTCTCTAGGTTGTTCTTTTGGGCCACATCTAAGCAATCTTTGTCTAGCCAAAAGCCACAAATAATTTCTCATTTTTTGGCTTCTGGAAGATGTACAGTTAAATTTTATATTTAGGACTGTTATCTAATTTGATTAAATTGCTCTCTACAATATGATATTTGAATTGATGAAAAATTAGTAAATATTAATATTTTTTAAAGTAGCCAAATCTTGCAATTTATATGTAATAGAGAAGACTAGAAAATTCCCCATATTTATTTCCTCTTACTTCATACTATTAAAATTTGTATTTAGACATTTGGTTTCTCAGATAAACATTACATTCCCCAGTATATGGTTCTATCTGGCTTGGTGACAACACGATGAACATTTAAGATGTGAGCAGAAGTAATACATACACATTCTTTTTAATGTCTTTAACTGAATTGGGGATATTGGCCCATTTTTTCCTCCAGTTTATTGATACACTGAATATTGCCATGTTATTTTCCAATATTGAGACAATCAATGACACGACTTTAAGAGTAATGATGTAAAAATTATAGGAGTTTTCTGAGTTTATCAACAATCCCCTGGATTAGGGCCCCCTACCAGTCCTAGGTCATCTAATATACAGACACTGTGTTCAGTAGAAATATATATATACATTTTTATTATACTTTTAAGTTCTAGGGTACATGTGCACAACATGCAGGTTTGTTACGTAGGTATACATGTGCCGACTTGGTTTGCTGCACCCATTAACTCGTCATTTACATTAGGTATTTCTCCTAATGCTATCCTTTCCCTCTCCCCCAACCCCATGACAGGCCCTGGTGTGTGATGTTCCCCACCCTGTGTCCAAATGTTTTCATTGTTCAGTTCCCACCTATGGGAATACATTTTTAAATCATTTTTTAAAGGTTTCATTACATTCTGATAGAACATTCTCAGAAAGAATAAATAATTTAATACAAGAAGTGGGCCCCTTCATGTAACAAAACAAACCACCACTACAGCAACAACGAAAAACACTAATGAATGTGGTTTTAGCTTTGCAACAGCATGACAGACTAGCAAGTTAATGACATTTGTTATGCCACAGAAAATATTTGTTGAATTGTCACTCTAATGACTTTATATAAATCAACTCAATATCAACACTAGAAAAGATGATGAAAAAATACTTCAGTACATTCACGTGTTGGCTTGTTAACATTTTTAAGAGTCCGTAAGAGAAAAATGCATCCAATGTTGACAAAAATATTTTTCGAGTATCTTGTGGGTATGTACAACTAACTACTATGTGAACAAAAGTCACTTTATAATTATATAATTTCTGACACTTAAAAAAGTTTATTGTGCAAAAGAAGATATCTATTCTAATACTAAATCTGCATATAAAATAATTGACTTATTTAAATAATTTAAGATGTTCTTTTATATATTTATATTAAAAACACTGCAGAGAATAAAAAAGGCATTATGCAGGCTACTTATGGTTTTTGATGTTTGGATCTACAATACATGTGTCAAAGATTGTGGAAATAAATCAAACAATATATGTAATTGGACTTAACTGCATTATTAAATGCTAAGTGTTGTATACCATCTGTTTGCACATAACACTTTTAAATTTAGGTAAAATTATTATCATAAAGTTATATGAATTTATTTTATTCCATGTTATTATTTATGTATTGTTCGGAACATTTGCTTAAAAATCATACTTGGACATAGTATCAGATACTTTACATCCTTGGAATCAGTTATTTTATAACAGTATATACTGAACATCATTACTCCTTTTCAAACATAAATAATGCAATACAAATTGGACAAAATTTCAGGGAAGATCTGGGATCAAAAAGGAGGTGTTGAAATATCACATGTACTCCATAATTCTATACAAATATTTTTTACCCATATTTAAAATACAAAAAATTAAAAGGTACATTTTCCTCAAAGTGCATGCTTCTTTTGCTATGCAAAACTGCAGGATGTGGAAAGAAGTGTATTAAAACACTGAATCATTTTATGTGGAGGATAAAAGGGATGGTACCAAATGTACCACTTCATGTAGTGCACTGATACATTCAATACGAACGATGAATTAACTTCAAGATAACATGAGAAAGTTAAATTATCTAACTTATTTCAAACTAAGGGAGAGTATGTTCTCATTATTAGAAGCCAGAATTCTGCTTCTCCATTTCTATTATTAGAAAAAACATAATTTGTATTCTTGTCTTAAAAATAGACACCTTGATATAATTCTCTGTAAATGTAGCATGATAGTCTGTTTACAGAGTTTATATCATTCCAAGACTGCATTTCTAACGTGAGAAAATATTAAAGGATATAAACTCACTCCTCTCTACAAAATTCCATATTTTTGATGCAATGGCTTTAAAATGTATGGAAGGGGAGCATGGAAGCAATCCATACCTGGAAAGCATTCTATCCATGCCTTTGAAAAGGTTATCTAGTACTAGGTTCTCATCAGTGCCTGGCTGTGTAATGTGTATAGCTTAAGATTTTTAAGAAAGAAGGATAAAGTGCTCAATATAAATTATTTCAAGCACTTTTATTCGAATATTGAGTCATATATTTGCTTTCTGTAAGTTCTCTTATCTATAAAATAGTTGTTGAGAAAGGCAAATAGAATATGTGGAGGAATTAAAAATTCAATTGTAGGGTGGTAAATGAAAACCAAAGTTTTCATTCACCACATTAAATGTAAATGGGTATTACACTCAATTTAAGCAGCAAAGTTGCTTCTTTTTTTTTTTTTTTTTTTTTTTTTTGAGACAGAGTCTCACACTGTCTCCTGGGCTGGAGTGCAATGGCACGATCTCGCTTCACTGCAACCCCCGCCTGCCAGGTCCAAATGATTCTCCTGCCTCAGCCTCCTGTGTAGCTTCTTAAGATGTGAAGATTTTTAAATTAAGATGATTCTTGGGATGAACCATCTTGTGTTGGTTAAAGATTTTTATTTACATATTTTTTATAATTTTTTAACTTATTTTCAGGTCAGTGGCACACGTGTAGGTTATATAAGTAAACTAGTGTCACAGGGTTTTGTTGTGCAGATTATTTCACCATTCAGTACCCATTAATTAAGCCTAGTATCCATTCATTGCTTTTCCTGATCTTCTGCTTCCTCCCACCCTCTACCCTGCCAGAGGCCCCAGGATCTGTTTCCCTCTATGTGTTCATGTGTTCTCATAATTTAGCTCCCACTTGTAAATGAGAATATGAAGTATTTGGTTTTCTGTTCCTGCATTAGTGTGCTAAGGATGAAGGCCTCCATCCAGCTCCATCTATGTTCCTGCAAAGGACTTGATCTCACTCTTTTTTATGGCTGCCTACTATTCCATGGTATATATGAACCACAAAATAAAGAGGGTTCTTAACTTTTAAATTAAGATTTTTAAATTAAGATGAATCTTGATTTTTAAATTAGGATGTTTTTAAGATAGTTTTATAGATGGATTAGACAGATAAATAATGTATCTAGATAGGTAGAGATATCTAGTGATAGCTATCTCTATCTAGATATAGATAGCTGGTTTTCTATATAGACCTATCTATCTATATATGTATATATACACATCTACACATATCTCTATACACATATAGATATATATTTATATCTACATCTGTATTTCTACATGTATATAGGTATATACATAGATATCTGTATATATGCATATACATGCATATCTTTATCTGTCTACATGTATACAGATATCATATACACAGATATATATATCAGTATGTAGATATATATGTAGATGTACAGAGATATCTGCATATATACATTTGTATATAGATATAGATATATAGATATAAATATAAATATATCCATATATGTATATAGATATATATAGCTATACCTGTAGAAGATATCTACTATCTTCTATCTGTATATCTTCTACTATCTATAGAACCATCTTAATTTAAAAATCTTTCATATATGTATATAAAAGGTAATCAAACACAAGCCAAGTGAAAATTTGTTTAGCTATGTTAATATCAGACAAAAGAGATTTTAAGGCAGAAATTATTACCTGAAAGGAAGACGTATCCTTTATCCATATAAAGGAATCAATTATTGAGGAAGTTGTCAAACTTGTGTATGTATTTTCATTCACACACAGTTAACACACATTTACAATTTTTATAGCACTAAAAGGAGCAATAGCCACATCTTCAATCATAAAGACTTTAATATGCCTTTTTCGATAACTGATAGCAAAAAGGATACAAAATATCAATAACACAGAAATTTAAAGCAGTAGGATAAAATATTTTGACATAAAAACTGCACCCAAAAACAGCAAAACATACAATTTATTATAATATATTTGGAACATGCTTCAAAATTTACCACAGCTATCTATAGATATCTCTGTCTAGGTAGACAGATGATAGATAGGTAGATACATGATAGATAGATAGATAGATAGATAGATAGATAGATAGATAGATAAAGATAGGCAGATATAGGCTGAGGTTAGGCCCAAAACAAGAATCAATAAATACCAAAAATTTGAAGTCCTTGATAGTGTTTTTCATACAACGATGTTATTAAGCTGGAAATCTGTAGCAAGACTTTGGAAGTGAACAAATGTTTGGAAATTAAACATCACATTTCTAAGTTATTCATGGATCAAAAAAGTAATTACAGTGAACATTATATTTTGAATTTAATAAAAATGAAAGTAAAAATACTGCTTGTTAAAAGTTGGGAGGCTTAGGCAAATCTCAGCTTGGAGATAAATGTATATGGTTACATAAATATGTTTAAAAATTAAAGCTTGAAAATTAATAATCTCATTATCAATCTCAAAAATTTAAAATGTGATGTCTAATTAAATCCAAAGAATTAGAAAAGAGAAGATACATAAGAAGCAGGAGAAAAGGAAATAATCATAAAATAAATGAAATCAGCAAAAGCCAGAGTTACTTTGAAAAGATTGATAAAAATATACCATGACTATGCATGAAATTAAAAAAAAGAGTTTCTACAAATTCTAAATATGAATAACAAGGAAATCATTATAGATTCTATAGTCATGAGAGAGAAAGAGAATGTAATAAGTAACTTTATCAAAAATTTTGAAATAATTTGATGAAATAGATACATTTCTAGAAAATCGTTAATAGTGACACAAGAATAAATAGCAAATCTAAGTAGCTCTAAAAATGAAATTATAATTAAGGCTTTCCAAATGTAGTGAGTCTAAATCAAATAAAATATTAAAAATCTGAAATGTTTCTAGGAAGAAACATTGAATTCCTAATATAAAATATAATATATCATATGCAATCCCTTTACTGAAAATTGTGAAATTTTATTGAGAGAAATTAAAGACATTCAACAGAAATAAAGATGTACCATGTTCCTATGTAATTCCTGGTATTAGAAGAAAGATTTAGTATTTTAAATAAATCTATATTTGTAATACACTGAAAATCACAATACTGTGATTAGTAATAGCATATGTCTGCATTTTATTTGGTGGCAACTGAAAAACTGACTATCAAATGCAAATTAAAATGCCGTGTATAGATAACTTTGAAGAAAAAGTATAATGTGAAGACTTCCACTATTTAAGTTTTTATGAATGTATATCAATTATGACATTATGGAAAAGGTACAAGTATAGATATTTCAATGAAACAGAATAGAGAGCTCATAAAGAGAACCACACAATATATTTAGCTGATTTGTGAAAAAACAGTGCTTCAGTACAGTGAGGAAAAGATTGATTTCAATAAATTGTGCTGTCTTTCATACATCCATACAGAGAAAAATGATTATTAACATCCAACCTCACAACAGACACAAAAATTATTTCATATAGAAGCCAATGTGGAACATAAAACAGTACAGCTTTTAAAAGGTAATATAGAGGACACTTCCATGACCTTAAGATTTTTTTAAAAAAGACTCAAAAACTAACCACTGAAGGCTAATAAATAAGATAAAGATAAATAGGTTAATAAATAGTAATAAAGTAACATAAAAAATAAGGATTTGTAATCATAAAATAACTCACTAAGAGTGAAAAGGCAAGCAACAGCATGGGAAATGAAATTTGCTAACATAAATACAGTAAGAACTCTTGATCAGAAGATACTTTTTAAACTCTACAAATGAATTTTTTGGAAAAATAAAATATGGCCAGGTGCGGTGGCTCACGCCATTAATCCCAGCACTTTGGAAGGCCAAAGTGGGAGGACTACCTGAATCCGAGAATTTGAGACTCGTCCGGGCAACAGAGTGAGAGACCTCTGCCTCTACCAAAAAAATTTAAACATTTAGCCAGGCATGGTGGCTCTGGCCTGTAGTCCCAGCTACTCCTGAGTAGCTAGGTTATTTTAAGTCTGAGTGGTCAAGGATGAAGTGAGCTCTGATCAACCACTGCATTCCAGCCTGGGTGACACAGTCAGAACCATCTCCAGAAAAAATTGATGTAGAAGAACTTCTAAGAAGTGTGAGTGGACACAGAGGCCAAAGATGCTGCTCTAGGCTGCTCCGTAAATTCCAGGACTTCTGAGAAGCACCCTCTGGACAGTGTCTTCACTGCCCTCCAGGACTCGGCCGGTCAGCAGTGGCCCGCCAGACTCCATCCCCAGCGTGGAGAGGAGGCGGCTGATCCCAGAGGCGCTGCTAGCAGGCATGTGGAACCCGAGAATAGCTCGCCCTGCCAAGGCAATGGAGAGCAGGCCAGCAAGGCAGGAGCTCGGGCTCTGCGTGGCCAGGCAAGGAGGAGCGCTACAACCATGCCACCACCCCTTACTACAAGAAGCCTCTGCATGGCATCTCACACAGGTCATGGAGAAGAACCCTCCCTCAGGGGACCTGCTAAACACTTATGAGCTCTTCCAGAAGGCAAATGCCAGCAACAGCCCCTTGCTGCTTAGGCTCTTGAATGAGCCACAGAAGTGGGATGGTGGCAGCACTGGGACGGCCACCAACAGTCACCCTAACATCTACTTCCTGATCCAGAAGATGTTCTACATGCTCAACACCCTCACGTCCAACAGGTCCCAGCTGCACAGCAAAGTGGACCTGCTCTCCCTGAAGGTGAACCCCACTGAGATGGTGGCCAAATTCCAGCCGACCCCCACCACCCCAGAGCAGCTCACAGGCCACGGAGCTGAAGCAGATCATGGACCAGAGCCTGTCAGGCGGGGTCCTGGCCTGCAGCCCGCTGGTGCAGCTCTTCCCCAGGCTCTTCAGCCACAGTCGACTTCTCCTGAGGCTGCAGTGCCTGCAGCTTTGAGGCCAAGTATAAGCTGGAGTCATTGCACCTGCAGCTCATCCACAACTACATGGAGGACTACTACCCCTCGGTGAAGGACATGGCTGTGTGACAGGCCGAGTGCCTGCCCCAGCTGAATAACTTCTTCAGCCGCTTCTGGGCCCAGCGGGAGATGGAGAACAGCCAGCCTGGTGGCCAGGCTGCCAGCTTCTTTGAGGCTGAGCAGTGGACCTCAGAGATGAGGAGGATGGCCTGTCTCTGGACCGGAGCAGCAGCATCGCCTCAGACCATGTGGTGGACCTCACTGAGTTCCTGGATGAAGCCTCTTCACCCGGCGAGTTTGCTGTCTTCCTCCTTCACTGGCTCTTCTCTGAGCTCTTCGACCATCGCAAGCTGGGCGAGCAGGACAGCTGCTACGGGGACAGCGGTAAGCAGGAGCTGGACCCGCAGAGGCTGCAGATCATCTGCAATGACACAGAGGTCTACTTCCCCCACATGCAGGAGGAGGAGGCCTGGCTGCAATAGTGCACCCAGCGCATCAACGACAAGCTCCAGGGCCTGGGGCTGCACGCAGGCAGCGAAGGCAAGCCCCCCACGTGTCGACTGCTATGACTCCTCCAGCCTGCCCAATGACATCTCAGTAATCAGGGTGGAGGATAGCTTCCAGGGCCAGCGGTGCCGATCCAAGAAGATCTGGCTGGTACCTATCGACTTGGACAAATTGGAGATCCTCCAGCCCAACTTGGAGGTGCCCGGCACCGACTGCCTGCTCAGCAAGGAGCATCTTTGCAGTATCTACCAGAGCAGCCTGTCCACTGGCAACTTCGCCTCTCACCTGCTGGTGTCCCTGTTCCCCAAGCTCTTCACCCATGAGAACCTGCACAAGCAGTACAGCTGCTGCGGCTCCCTGGGCAAGAGTAGCTGGACCCGTCCTCCATAAAGCTCATTTGCCACTACGTGCACCTGCTTTACCTCTGCACCAAAAATGACCACGTCTGGACCCTGGAGTTCATGGAAAACCCATGCCAGGACACGAGCAGAGGCCCTCCTACCAGCAGCAGTGCAAGGTCCACGTGCTGGCCCCGAGTGCAGAGACATGAAGAGCTATGCAATCAACCCCGAGAGGTTCGGGGAAGAGTTTGAGGGTCCCCTGCTGCCCCCAAGAGGAGCGGCAAGGACTTTTTCAAGAGTCCCTTGGATGAGGTGGTGGTCCCTTGCCCAGCTTCCGGTTGCCTCTCCCTACCTCCCTACCTGCTGTCCGACAAGGAGGTGCGTGAGATCATGCAGCACAGCCACTCCCTGGGCAACTTTGCCGCAGGACTCTTCCACCATGGAGAACCTCTGGCTGCAGTACAACCATTTCCGGGCTTGCAACAAGAAGCAGCTGGACCCTACGCAGCTGCCGCTCATCTGCCACAACGGGGAAGCTGTCTGCCCCGTGGAGGAGATGGGGCACTGCAAATGTATCCCCAGCATTGACGAGCGGTGCCGCTGCCCTAACAGGAAAAAATGCGACATCCTCAAGAAAGTGGAGAAGTGAAGGCCCGTGGCCTGCCCAGAGACTCGGGGTCACCAGAGACCGAGCAATGCTCGGGAGCATGCCTATGGCATCCACAGACAGGCACGTTATGTCCGTGGGGTGTGGCTGACTGCACTTACACACGCAAACACCCAACCACAAGAGAGAAGCCTTGAGTTTGGTCTCTTGTCCTTACGACTTCTGTCCTGTGTTCCTGGCGGCGCAGCCTGAGTGTGGGGAGTGCAGGCTGTGAGAGCCGGGACTAGTGTGTAGGGGTCCCCTCTCCCTGATTGTGTCCTCCCCAGCCCCTCACAACTTCAAATGCAAACTCAGCAGCTCTCTTGCTCCTCTTCCCGTATTTTACAGCTTCAATTTTTATCCATTTTTTTTTAATGAAAAAGAAAACCTTAAAAAAAATCACTGGGCTCTTTGGGGGCCATTTTACTTAGAAAAAAATCTTTTTAAAAGCGCCATCTTCAGGCCAGGTGTGGTGGCTCATGCCTGGAATCCCAGCACTTTGGGAGACCAAGGCAGGTGGATTACCTGAGGGCAGGAGTTCAGGACCAACCTGGTTAACATGGTGAAACCTCATTTCTACTAAAAAAAAAAAAAAAAAAGCAAAAATTAGCCGGGTGTGGTGGCAGGTGCCTGTAATCCCACCTACTCGGGAGGCTGACAGGAGAATCACTTGAACTCGGAAGGCAGAGGTTGCAGTGAGCCGACGTAGCGCCACTGCACTCCAGCCTGGGCAACAAGAGCAAAACTCCATCTCAAAATAACAAATAAATAAATAAATAAAAGTGCCATGTTCGTGTACAATGGCTAATCATAGCTTCAGGTGGCATGGATACTGATTTTCACCAATCTTGTCTTTTACATCTGATTCTGGAAGAGTCAAGAGGCCTCTTGGATGGCAGTAGAGGGGATGGAATAGTGTGAAGTCCTTTGCGGCCATGTGTAAGATTTCCCTTCTGCTCCGGTGCCTCGGAAGGCTTCCATCCAGCTTGGCCGGTCCGTCAGGCATGTGGGTAAAATGTGGTGCTCACTCTGTAGAGGAGAACACTCGATAATAATGATATGAATGTAGAAAGCCATGGAAACATGTCTGCAGTGTCTTCATTTGAGCTGTGTCCTACCACTGTCCCCATTCTCTCTCCACACATGGCTGCTTGTTGGAGATTCTGGGTTCTGGGAGCTGTGTAGTGACTTCCACAAACCCCAGTGTTAGCTCCTCCAGGCAGCACCACATCCTCGTTCCCCAGCGTGGGCCCATGTCTGGGCCCCTCTTGGGGATACCAGGCATTGGAAGGATACAGGTCATCTCAGATAGGGCACCCATGTCCCTTCCCAGAGTCCACTCAGAACTTTCCCCTTGGACCCCCTAGAAAGTCCTGCTATCCTACACCTGGCCACCCCTTGGCTTTGGGAGATACAAGTCTTCTCTCCTCACTGACTGGAAATGTCAGACTCTTGCAGGCCAGCTGCACGCTTTCCAGGAGCACCAACCAGGAAATTCCCCAACAGGTAAAATCTTTAAAAATGACACTTTTACCTACCTACCTTTGGGGTCCAAATGCCTAAGAGGGAAAGGAAGCAGTCTAACCAGAGTCCAGGAAAATTAACTGAATCACATGGGGTAGACATAAAACCCCTGTGGGAATATTACAGGTTCAATAACCTAATGGCTTAGTATTTTGCTACTTTAAAATGCAGAGATAACAGAAACAATCTGAATATTCCTCATACAGCTGGTAAGGACTTCAGTTCCAGTGGCCATATAATTTTGCCTGTACCCAGGGGCATTTTTAAAAATATAACATCAGATTTTAAGCAACGTAAAGTTGCTAATCTAACTTATAAATTTGTTCTTGTGTCATTTACAGATTATTTCTCTTGAAACCGCAAACCTGAATTACTGAAATCTAGAAAGGCACAGGGACTTACTCTGTCACACACAGCTACTCATGCACATACACACTCTTACTAAAAGCTGAAGTGAGATGAACGGGGCCTACATGAAAAACAAGTTCAACTTCTTTGTGCCTGGAAAGAAGGGACTGGAGCAGCCAAGAGACTCACTTTCCCTCATCGCTTAGGCCCTTCTCTATGCTTAGTCTCTCCAGCACATGCACACGGCAGGCACACACAGGCGCCCTACCAAAGACAGCTGTGGCCCTCTCTCCACCTTCCCTGCTGGTTGCTGGCGGTGAGGGGTCCCATGAAATTTGTTCTGGTTTCTAGGATGTAAACAAGAAGACTCCAAGCCATGAATTGCCCTGCTTTCTAGAGGATGAAATGTTGACCCTGCAACTTTAGAAGCACAATCATTTATTAGTAACTGTTTTGAAATTCCCATCTACCCATGTCAGAGAAGTTCAACAAGTTCTCGGAATTAAGTATGTCTGTTTGTAACTTAGAGCATGCTCAGTTTTTGGAAACCATATTTCAATGATTTTCTTAACATCCTTCACGTGTAGGGCTTTTTCCCCCCAAATCTTACAGCCCCTTTCTGTGAAGAGAAATTGACACATCCTGGGAACTATTCCTGTTCCTCTGGACTGTCGTCAGGAAACGCTTGCAGGTCCTGTGCCCTGTCTATATCATGTCCTCACTTCTCCATCCATACGGGTAGCTCCAGTGGGCATTTTTTTTATTTTAAACTTTTTGCACAAAGCAATAGAACTACAAAATACTGATTTTTCAAAATTTAATGTGTTCCATGAAATCTGCTGGCAATCCCTTTCCTTCCCCCATCTAAATTCTTTGGTTTTTACTTGTTTGTTTTGTGGATTTTTTTTTTTTTCTCTTGTATCCCAGACTAAAAAATTAGCACAGACACGTTTTGATGTTGAGTGAACTAGTAAGTCACAGTAGGTGGTAAGTTCATTGGTTTCCCTGTTAGTAAGGTTTTAAAGAATGAAGATAGTCATGAATGTACAGAGTGTTCACACCCTGCTTCAGTTCACCTTGGCTGTGTCTACATGACAACAAATGTTTGACAGGGAATAAAGTCGTGTCTGGTGTCATTTGTACTAGTGCGCCCCTCCCCCTTCATTGTTGGCTCCAAACCTTCCTTTTCTTTTATGTTTGTTGTTGGAGAGGGAGGACCACATCAGTAGCAATCATCAACCAGTGGGATCTACTTAGTGGTGAGCGGACTGGCCGTTTAATTGGTAGTTGCTGGCCTGACCACATGGGTTCCTGTAAAGATGGCCTCAGTTTCCAACATTCCCCCCCAAATGTTTGCTTCTTGCCCAATCAAAAGGGGATCTTGAGACTCCCAAGTGGAGGTCGTGAGCTTGCGCCCTGCCTGACTGTGCAGACAGACTGTATGGATATATGAAGTGGGGGTGGGGGCCAAGGGGCTATTACTGCTGTTTGGAAATATTTGCCTCTGTAGATCCAAGCTTAATGGTTTTGTGACATCCTAGTACTAGCAAATCCTGTACAAAGTGGGTATCAGAGTTAATACTGTGAGGAGACAAAGTAGTGAGAATAGTTTTGCTAAAAATAATGAAATATCACATATTGTCTGCATTTTACCATTGATTTGAGTGCATCCTTAGAAAACCTTAATGTAATTAAAAACCCAGGACATTTTTGGAAATCGTATGCTCTCTAGCAACTTTGTGTGAATTTTGATACAAACTGTTTATGAGTTACATAAAATGTTATAAAAATAGAAAAAAAAGAGGAAATTATCCTATATTCCCCTGGTAGAAGCACAGACCACACACTCACAGCTCTACAATGGACACACAGCCACCACATTTCCTGAATAAATTCACACTCTTCAGATTACACAAACTCAAACATGCAGATGCCTGCATAACACACCCACAATATACTCACAGATCCAAATACGCACATGGCCGTGTACTCCCAAATACAAACATACACAAGCCTCCATCTTGAAAGCTCTAAATATTCTGTCCATATCCTCAGGTTATATACATATAGTTATAACACCCAAATACACCCAGCCATCTCTTGCCTCCAAATTCTTCACACCAAAAATGTACACCTAAATTCTCATCTAGACACCGTGAGCATAGATAAAACTCCTCTACTCTGAATACACACAAATCCAACACACAAAGCATTCAAACATAGAACATTACCTTCCTTTTCAAATGTATGTACACACATTCACAATATCTCACAGTACCGTCAAAATACACAGAACCACCCCCAGCACACAAATACACACACACACACACATACACACACAACATTCAAATAAGAACATATAACTATCCAGTACCCTGAGAATAAACCCAAAACCCACTATGCTTCTGTAATATACTAAAAACTCACCTATATTCCCCTAAAAACATATTTCCAACACCACTGAATACTTAACCTACCTACATAAATATATATCTTAGATGTATAACAGATACACATGACACAGAATACAAATACCCAAAACAGATACAAATCCCCAAAATGTGTTAGTATAAAAACATCCCACACCAGCCAATGCCTCCCTTGTCACACAGCAGCCTTCACACACCTAAACACCCTCCCTCATCAACTCCCCATACTCCTTAGTGAAATATAAACACAGCAATGGAACATGTTCTGAACACAATAGGGCAGATGTATCACTATGAAGAGAATTCATGGTCTTTCTCTGTGGTGTCTCTGAGAGATTATACATCCCTAGTCTATTTAACTCAAGTAAGGCCACATGACTTGTTATGGCAAATGAAATGTGAGCAGAAATGCCATGTATGACTCTGAGCAGAAGAAATCCTTCTAGTTCTGTCCCAAATGAGGCTGCTCCATCCATCTGGATCCAAGGCAGAGGACCAGTAACTGATCAAAGCCAACCAATGGAGGACACGTAACATACATGAGAAACCTATGTTGTTGGAAGTCAGTGAGATGCAGAATTATTTGTTTGTTACATCAGATAATCTGGGATATTCTGATGGATGACCCACCAAAACATAGAGAAACACCACACTGCACGTGCACACATACACACACGTGCGCACGCACATGTACACACACACATCCTCTCAAAACTCCCCAAATATGCATCCTCAATATCTACAGTTAGAAATACACATCTACAACCTTCCATGATCCAAATAAATGCACAGACACACCAACTCCCAATCTCCAAATGCATATATTAGACACTCCAGCCTTCTCAGGCCAGCTGCACAAAACCTGCACAAGCTATGAATTCACACATCCCTCATCCCACCAGAATTCAACACATACTTCACATAACCTTACCCTCCTTCAAATACATATACATGCTCCCTACACATACTCTGAATATCCACATAAACTACCCACAGTTTAGAACACATATAATCCAAATGAATCCTCACATTATACACAAAACTCCAACTCTACCACAAACATATGTGGTGGCTTTACCCCATAATATATACACAGCCACTCACACTCCCTAAATTCATACATACAAAGTCCAACTTTGTATGCACAGACACACTACCCTAAACATACAGACCTCCACCTCCTACAGTCCTGAACACACAGACACATGCATTTGTTTTCCACCCTCAGACTACAAATGAAGAAATGGATTCAAGCTGAACAGACGCAGACTGCGGTGGATGCGGGCATCAGCCACCTAGATCCCTCCTTGATGAATGACTTGTTTCACCAATTGTTGGGAATGCTGTTGGAAGATAGACTCAGGCCCTCCCAGGGTTGCTTCAGCTATGGAGAACACCCATGCTGAGTTCTCTCCTCTTTCTGGGGAAGCTTCATATCCAGTGGCTAATCGAAGCAGGTGTAAAGCGGCTGACTAAGGACAGTTCTATTGAGACATTTTAGTCCCACAGCAGCATATGGGGTCAGGTGAGACTGCTTGGGGGCCCGAGTCATAGTTTAACTTCTCCTTCAATGCAACTATGCTCCCTTTTTTCACTTATGTTAAAAGGCAAAACATTATACTCATAAACTCTCAGGGACTGAACTAAGGGTGCCCAACCTGGGACCACATTCTTTGATTCCTTCATTCAATGATTATTTTATTTTATAATAAATAAGAGCGAGATAAGAGTCTCGCTCTGTCACCAGGCTAGAGTGCAATGGCGTAATCTTGGCTCACTGCAACCTCCACCTCTCAGGTTCAAGTGATTCTCCGGCGTCAGCCTCCAGAGTAGCTGGGATTACAGGCACACTCCACCACACCCAGCTAATTTTCTTGTATTTTTAGTAGAGACAGGTCACCATGTTGGCCAGGATGGTCTCGATCTCCCGATCTCATGATCTGCCTGCCTCAGCCTCCCAAAGTGCTGGGATTACAGGCGTGAGCCACCGCGCCCAGCCCATTCAATGATTACTTGTTAAGCATCAACAAATACAACCTATTAAGCATCAACAAATACAATCATGACTACTCTCTTAGGGAGACTACATTCCATGGAAGTAAACAGATAACAAATACATATACTATGAATATAAACACATACACACAGTTTCCTGGAGATGTTCAGTCAGCAATTAGATTAAGCAACTCACTTGTCTCTGTAGAGACAAGTGAGGGACTAAAAATACAGATTTGAGGGAAAATGCAAAGGAGAGAGTACATTCCCTCATATAAAATTGTTTCTACTGCTGAGGTTTCCTGCTCACGGGGTATCTGCAATTTTGGCATGAGGTACACGTTCATTTTCAGATCTATCCATTATTTACTGTGGTAATATTGCAGATCGGCAGATTACTGCAGAATCCAGTGGACTGAAACCATAAGCATTCACATCAGGTCTCTGAGGGTCAGTGATTTGGCTTGGCTCTGCTGGGTGGTCCTTCTGCTCCAGTCTGTTCCCTGGTTCTTTTTGACTCCTTGGTGCAGACACTGTAGTGGGTGCCCCAGAGGATTCTAAGGTGAATAGGCCAGCTCCCTGTGTCTGAGGTTTCAGTCCTATAGGTGCAGAGGTTTCCAGCATTAATTTTGCTGTGAGACAGAGGTTCAAGTTGGGGATTTAGGGGGAAGAGTAAGGAGCCCGTGTTCCCCTGGGGCCATCCGAAGAGGAGGCTCTGAGTGTGGATGAGAGGGGGCCTATACTAGCGAAATGGGAAGTTATGTTCCGTATGGACTAGTAATCACATTAGCTAACAGTTATGCCATATGCACCTACAGTATAGCATTCACTGCTCCAAGCACTTTACATGTATGAATGCCAAGCTTTATAACCCTGTGGAGTTAGCACTATTATCTCCATTTTACAGATAAGTAAGTTGAGGCTCAGAGAGGTTAAAATACTTGCCCAAGGTCACAAAGGTCAGGTATACACTGGGGCTTCTGGGATTTGAGCCAGCAGTCTGGTTCCAGAGCCTGTACCCTTGACCTGACCATGGTTGCCCCTTGAGAAACTTCCCTGCCACTGGGGGAGTGCTGAGTGCAGAGAAGACATTTCACAAGGGAAGTGACATTTCAGTTACATCTTCTGGCAATGAGGCTCCCCAACAGTAAGGGGTCCTCATGGGGGAGGATCACCCAACCACAGCCCTTTCCAGTGTCCACTGTCAGCACAGCAGCTATCTCCTTGCTGGGAGAACACCACATCTCCCACTGCCTGCTTCCCATGCTGGGCCTAGGCTTGACCCTCCTGGGATACCTCCAGCTACATCTGCCTCCACCTCTCTTTAGGAACCTGGGGTGACTCCCAAGAGAAGGCACTGGGCTCCTTAAATATCCCAATTCTAACCTGCAGACACCATGGATATACTTATTACTCAAAGGATGCTTGAATAAAGGTTTGATCTGCAAGAAGGACCTAGACCACTGAGCCCCAAGCTGACATTCCCCCAGTGTTCCCTACTTACAGCCCCAGGAAACGAGTCTGGGAAACGAAGGAGAGGCTGGGGACTCTTGTGTTGTGGGTAGGGGGACTTCACATGCCCTGACATGCCCCCTCCACCTCTCTGTGCAATCAAAGCCTGCCTCCTACTCCATTCCCGACCCCCAGCTCTCTCTGCTCTGTTCCTAGTGTTCGCCTGGCTGGCCCATTCTGCCTTCCCTGGTCTTGCCTGCTGAGTCTCCTTCCTTTGATCCCAGACTCCTGCAGTGGGCATCAGAACAGCCTCCTTTAAAGGGGCAGTTCCTCAGTGGCCTCACTGTTTACTTCTGAGTGTCCTCGGACTCACTACTGTGTCACTATAGAGCACCAGGGCCCAGTGAGGACTCAGATGGGAACAGATCCTTTTTCCTATAAGCTCCTGGGAAACAGAACAGTCAGGGGCTTCTAAGGAGCTGCACAGAGGGGCCACTCAGCACACAGTTCAGGAAATCTTCTGCTCATACAGAGAAGGGGGTGGGTGCAGGATATGTTTCATGACATACACTCTTCAAAAATATTGAGCCCAGAACAAATGGCTCAGGCTGACCTCAGCGAATCCAGCAATTTTCATTCATGCAACCTGCAAGGGAGATTTTCTGTGCTGATTCAAGACCAAGAGACACATGTACTTCTGCCCTGAAACTCAGGATCCATGACTTCCTATTTCAAAACAAAGAAATCCAAGAAGATCTACCCGGTATACAATGCAGTGCATTTTTATTTAAGACATATATTATAAAAGCAGACAGAGCTCCATTCTGCCAATGAAACACAACACAACTAGTACAACATACCCTCATTATGTTAGGGTAGGACATGAGGGGGCAGCGAGAGCCACCAGGAATCCATTTGTACCACAGGAAAGAGGCTATTAGAACATTAAAGGAAGTGATGTTGGCACATTTTATTGGCAGGAGGATTCACCATGAGGAAGAAAAGGCCAGAAGGCAACTCCCGGTAAGGAGCAAGGCCCACAAATCCTTGGGTGAGTCTGAGGGAGGAGCTGGTGGCTGTGGGGTCAGCAGGTGGACACTTCCATCACGTGGCTCCCTCTGCTGGGCTTGTGGTCCCCTCTGCTGGGCTTGTGGCCCCATGTGCAATAAAGAAAATACGGAAGGTTGGGTCGCCCATTCAGAAACATGAAGCTGGCCAGGCGTAGTGGCTCACGCCTCTAATCCCAGCACTTTGGGAGACCGAGGCAGGTGGATCACCTGAGGTCAGGAGTTTGAGACCAGCCTGGCCAACATGGCAAAACCCTGTCTTTACCAAAAATACAAAATTAGCTGGGCATGGTGGTGCATGCCTGTAATCCCAGCTACTCTGGAGGCTGAGGCAGGAGAATTGCTTAGAACCCAGGAGGTCGCAGTGAGCCGAGATCATGCCACTGCACTCCAGCCCGGGCAACGAGGGAGACTCTGTCTCAGAAAAAAAAAAGGAAAAGAAAAGAAAGAAGAAGCTGAGACGTGGTTGCCACTCCAGGGGCATCCTGAGCCTTTGGAAAGAAAGGAGAACCCATCCACAGGGTTCTCAGAAACATTAGAGCCACATTTTCTCAGGGGGGCTTCCCTGTGTCTCCAGACCCCAGCTCCCAGTACTCCTCAGGACAGAACCTGCCCAGCTCTGCCTGTGCCACTTCACTGACCCCAGCCCTGCCAGGCTTCTCCCACATCTGCAGGGCCAGCACCCAGTGTGCTCAGAGAGTGGGGACCCAGAACCAGATGAACACGTCAGGAGGAACCGAATCCATTCTCTCTTGGGGTCCTGAGCCTCCCGGTGACAGAAGATCCAGGAGATGTGAGTGGGAGGCTGCGCTAACAGGATCTAACATCATGCTCCAGATTGCTGAAGGGACACAGATCAGAGCCTCCTCTCCTTGACTCTACCCTCTTCACTCCTTAGCACCAGGCCCGGCTGTACATCCCTGCCGAGTTGCAACGAAGACCTCTGCCTGCAGCTCAGGAGTGCCCCAGACAGGAGCACAAGAGGAGGCTCACCCTCACCCACAACCCAGGCTGGAGTGAATCTGGCTGCCCAGGCTCTGTGACTGGCTTCTGCCCCAGGACCTAAGCCCATGTAAACTCAGGCTTCCTTGGCCTGCCCACTCCAGGCCCAGGTTCTAAAGGTGTGCTCCCCACCACTTGTTGCTCCTCCACTTTATCCCTAGAATTATAGCCCAGTTCTAGGTAGGACTGTCAAGCTCTGCCCAATGCCTTCCACGAGAAATCAGATTCAGGTCCTTGTGCCTGAAGACTCCTTGTCAAGACTCTAGATGACACCTTCTCCAAGAGCAGATAAGGAGTCACCTTGGGCTCCTCAGGCTGAGTATACGTTTTCTGTAGGGAACTTCAGAAAGAAATGGTCAACATTCATTCCTCACTTCACCAGAGAAAGAAGAAAATGTCACATGCCTTGGATTCCCTCTTTTTACCATGACTCCACTGAGACAAAACTCCTAACACAGAAACCAACACGTATTCTCAACATTGGGTACCTGCTGGAGGTCCTGCCTTAGCCCCGAAGCCTCAGGTTTCCATGGGGACAGGTTGGTTGAGAACTGGTGGCCCAGCTCTCAGCCTGACACCCAACAGTATCCCCACCCAGGGGGCAGATGGCAGTGCAGGCACAGGTTCTGCAGGCTTTCATCTTGTGGAACCTATGTTAGAGGGTGTCCTCGTCACTCGCCATGCCCCAGAGGAATCAGCAGGGACATCAGCACTGAGAGAAGACATGGCACATCTGACCTCCTGCCCTGGAAACCCCACATCTTTCTGACTGTGCCCATCACATGGACAATATCTGGGAAAGTTCTGCTCTGCACAGTGTTCTGTCTACCAGGCCCACCCATCTGAGGATCCAGATGCTAGGAACACACAGATACTGAAGGAGCAACCACCTGCCTAAGGTGCAGGTACCCCTGCATCCATCTGCAGGAGGAAGAGCCAGAAACCAGCATATATAAGGATTCTTTGGCCCTAAAGAATTAACCAATTATTTAGGAGTAACACAGCAATGCAGAATGACCCACCCTGCTGGGTGACCAGGGTGGGTCATTCTGCATCACTACAATACACACAGAATCCCCAGTATACACACCCATTAAAGCCTCAAGATTCTTGCTTCATACAAACATCTGCTTACAGATCCTAAACACACACACACACCCCAGTGGTGTGTTGCTAACTGCTTAATAAAATGCTCTCAGGGGGAAATCGGAAAGCCTAGATTTGTGATGCTTATGTGGTGTAAATATCTCAGCATGACTAATTTTAAACTACCAACCTAATGCCACTGAACACAGAGCTGAAAAGAGATGTGCCATGCCCAGTGGCTACCCCAAGCTAGCAAAAGCCAGCTCCAGCACAGCCACGTCCTTTCATAGGAATACGTGTACACAATCTACCTGCACCCTGAGTAGGACCCTCAACCCTCACCCCAAATATACAAACAAAACCACCAAACTACGTACTTCTGGAACACAACCTCCTCATGTATCCTGAACAGACACACACAACTAAGATAGGATAGGGTGGTCATAGCCTCCATTAAAGAAGAACAAACTTACTAAACAGATGAAGAGAACAAACCATCTGACAGTGCACAAGGAGGTCCTGCAGTAAGGAGGTGGAAAAGAAGAAGGAAAATCCCCAAATTCGCACAAGTGTGAAAACCCATGATTAGTGTCCCTGGCTTGACCGATGCTCATTATAACAGTGAAAAACACACCCTTGGGTAGAGATTTAACATGTTAATGATTCACGTGATATAGGCACTAGCGTGTGCAGCAATAACGCATGCGCGTCCAGAGAACCACCCAGAGCGTGTTTAACAGTGACATCCCTTCCCACCCCTTCATGAATAGTCATGTAAGGCTCCCATAAAGGAGGTTTCCCCAGCATCAGTCAATGCTGTCTCACCTTTGAGCAGCACACTGTGATCGGCTGTCAGAGTGTACGTTCGCTTTGCAGTAACCTCTCTTGCTTACTTTTATGTTGGACTCGCTCTCAAAGTAAGACTTCTTTTGTGCAGCAAAGTCAAGAACCTGAACCAGCCCACCAACAACACAACTGCTACCTGTACCTGTACCCTAACTACATGGTACAGTAGATGGACTGCCCAATAACTACGCAAATTTGTAGACAAAACTCTACTCGCCCCAAATGCTCACATCACTGCTAAAACCATGTATGTACATATATATGTGCCCAAATACAAATATGTACAATGAACACAGTACCCATATATACTGTGAACCCTGAAAGGACTAATCCTTCAAGATGGATCATGAGTGGCTAACTGGGCCTAAACTCAAAATGGAGCCAAGCAGCCATTTGCTAACTGCAGGTCTCACACATGTACCCTGCTTCCTGCAAAAACCATGTACTTGTGCCACTTTGGGACTTTCACAGCTGTCTGTTGCTGTTTATGCCACCTGAATCAAGGGGTGCCATTTCATCATATGGACTTAAGAAATAAGATTGTGACTCACATCAGCCAATCAGAAATAAACAACTTGTATCCCTCATTTGCAGAGTGAACCAGATTGGGAATCTGAGGACGAACTTTCTCTATAAAAGATAATACCTCTCTTTGTTCTTTCAGAGTGTACCTTTGCTTTGCACTGAAGGCTGGGACTCCTTGATTTACAAACAGCTCACTGGAATCAAATTTCTATTTTTTTCTTTTGTTTTTTTTTTTTAAGAAAATCCTTTTCAGTATATTTGTTAACAGTACATAATGTACATAATGAAAATCCTGTAAGCATACGCTCTAAAAAAAATCACAAGGTATACAACACTTGTGTCAGGTATCACCCAGAAAAAGAATCACATACAATCCCACAGCACTAAAATACAGAAATCCATGATTCTTGAATGCAAACACAACCTACACAGCCTCTCTGTTTCCAAATACATGCACTGAACCTCCCACATCTCCCACAGTACAAAATACAGAAGCCCCATAAACTCAAATACACACAGAACCACAAACTAGTTTTATCAAATACATATAAGTCCACCTCACAAACACTGAGAACACACATACGAGTGGCAACACCAAATTCTGCGAGTATTACATTTCACAACAGACACAGAGGACCACTAAGTCTGAATATACCCAAAACCCCTCATATACACACTCACAAACTACCCATGAATACACACCCCACCCTCCCAGATAAAACCCATACAACACCAAAAAACCCCACAAAAACACCAATAAAACTCTCATATACACACACAACTTTCATATACTCGTGGGCACATACACACTCACGCAAATATCCCCAATCCCTGAATGTGTAAATCCCCCAAAACACTATCCAATCAATATGCTACATCTCCGGAATACAACCTCCTCACTTCATCCCCCCAAACATGCTCAAACACATGTACCAACACCCTAGCATTCTCCAAAGAAATACACTTTAAATACTAACAATCCCATATTCTATAAATAAACTTAGATAATTCATCTATCTGCTGATAAATATACACACAAACCAGTTTACACACCCAAGATGCACAGAAATATCTCCAGCATATCATTTATGAATACCCATAAAAACACTTCCCAACCCCAAATTATCCCAATTTAGTATGAACCAGCTCCCACATTGCCAAGTACTAAACAATAACCATATCACACACCTCTAATAGATATAAATTCAACTCTCTCACTCTCCTGTATAAAAAGAGAACCCCATCCCTCTATCAGACACACACATACTAAATTCCCAGAATATACAACCCTAATAACCACTTACTGAAAAATACAAGCACATAGCTCCACAAAGCATTCATCTAAACTGCCATGCCCTTGAACACACACACAAACTCAATACACATGTAGTTCTCTACATGCCCTAAATATACCCATGATTAACTAACACGCCACAAATATGCAAACATGCCACCTCATATCCTCAAATACACATACAGTTCCACAATACCGGCACATATGTAATCATACTTCCAAATGCTCACACAGAAATAACTCCATCTTCCAAGACACAGAATCATACAAAATCCACCTCACAACTGCACACATTCATTTTACCAGTCCCCCAGTAGACATGGATCTGCCCTCACACATTGAAATAGCCATACACACCCCCTGAAAATCATAAAAAGAAACACAAATCACCATGCAACATGTCCTGAGTACTTCCTACATTTCCCAAATACATAAACCAGAGTGTACATCCACAAAACGTACACTCTGGTCTTCCTACATTTCCCAAATACGTAAACCAGAGTGTACATCCACAAAAATAGACACAAGCACTTTATTATTGCCCATGTGCACAAGATAATTCTTCCAAATCTGCCAAACATTAGACAAATACAAATCCCCAACATTCATCTGAGAAAACATGTGGAAAATACATCTTCACAACCCAAATCACAAGTATCTAACCCCAATTCTTCTGGTATACATATCTTACATCTCATATCCTCCAAATATAAACTCTCACTCCTACATACTCTCACAAAAACAGTTATGACCCTCTTTTTTTGGGGGCGGGGAATGGAGTCTCGCTCTGTCGCCCAGGCTGGAGTGCAGTGGCACGATCTGGGCTCACTGCAACCTCCGCCTCTTGGGTTCAAGTGATTCTTCTGCCTCAGCCTCCCAAGTAGCTGGGCATGCGCCACCACACCCAGCTAATTTTTCTATTTTTAGTAGAGATGGGGTTTCACCATGTTGGCCAGGCTAGTCTCCAACTTCTGACCTCAGGTGATCCGCCCACCTCAGCCTCCCAAAGTGCTGGGATTACAGGCGTGAGCCACCGCGCCTGGCCCAGTTATGACCTTTAATCTGCAATCTCCAGACAGACACCACCAACCCACACGTGTGAATACATATTAGATTCTCGCCAATTAAATACATATCAAATTCCAAACTAAGAATTCATATAAACACATTTTCACATACACAAAACCACCCCCACAAATCTCACACCCTCCAAAATCCAAAATAAATCTTCCTGACATTCTCAAGTACACACTAACCCAACCACCCAAGATACACACGTGTGTGCAGTAAATTTTAGATACATGTGTAGCCTACAATTTACAAATAATATACCACTACTTTTTATTTGTAAATTCCACATAAGTAAGCGATTCGTATAGAAGTTTTTCTTGACTTTGGCCACACTCTTGCATCCACAAACAACTTGTGCTACTAAGTGAACAGACTATGACTAATGGCCTGTTCTTCCACTTCGCAGCTCTTCACATCATTGACAAATGAGTGTATTAGAACATGCATGCTGGCTGATCATTCTGATCAAGTCAACAAGCTTCACAACTTACTCAGTGAGGTCATCCGTGAGAATTTCACTGATTTTACGAGGACAGGAACTACTTCTTCGCTGAACTGCATCACGGTTTCAACTGCTGAGGTTTTCCTCAAGCTTCTGCATTGTTTGGACTATGAGAGGCACCGCCGAGACCCACTTTGGGGTTCCCACTGCATTGTTAAACCCTCCTCCCTCACTTCAGGGCCAGGCTAGCAAGGGAAAGGAGCAAGGCCTGGGCGTCCCGCAGGGCGCCCCCAGGAAAGCTATGAAGGCGCCCGCCTTGAGCGCCGCCACAGGCCTGCTCTGGCCACAATGTGGGGTTGCCCCGCCGACACTGGTGACCAGTGGGAGCATGACCAGGAGGCGATTACCTTCTAATCACACTTGGCTTTATTTTTAGGTAACACCAAGAAGGACGCCATGAGAGCGAAGGCCGTTGGGTAACCGCCCTTTGCTCTCGCGCTGCGCGTCTCCCCGCCATGAACCGCCAGCAACAGACTCTGGGAGCGGTTGAGGGCGGCCTCGGGGCGCTGGAACCCCGCCTGCCTCAAGGCTCGTGCGCAGGCGCACGGGGCAGGCCTGGAGCCCGCCCTGGGAGCGCCCCGCTGGAGATGGGGAAATGGAGGGACGAGGCACCTGGGTGCTTCCTGGGGCCAGACAAGGCCTTCTCGTTTGAACCTCCATGACCGTGCCTCTGAGAAACCAGTGCGTCCGCAACGGCCACTCCCAGTTTTCAGTAATACAAACCTGCATTGCATGCACTTAGGTAACACTCTTGCTGAAAGGTTTCCCTTTGGAGGGTTTATCCTAAAGCAAAGTATCCTCAACTTGCATGTTTTGCATTCCCTTTGGACTGCATTTATTTCATTCCTGCTCATTCCTTGCAAAAAATAGTATGCCCTGTTTTCCTACTCAGTCTGGAGATTCCATTAAAGAACATTTCTGGCAAAGAATTTTAGACCTGAAAACACACTCCAAAATATACCTTCTTCTGACTCCATTCCCAGAGTTTTTCCAGCCGCATTCAAATGATTTCTAGAAATGTTTTTGTTATAGCTTTGATCAATTTCAGTTGACAGAGCAGCAGATAGTAAGGGAACAATTCCACACTCCCCCACCCCCGACTCTGCAACACAGTGCAGAATTCCAGTTGGCAATAAAAAACTAGTAGAGAAGCAACTCAGTGACTTGAGCTTGTAATAACTTCAGAAGAAACTTTAATCGTCACATCCTTTCTGCTCATTTGCAGGATTCCTCTCATCTGTCTCCATGTGATAACACTGAAGAGCCTTCACGTCTACGCCGGCCCAGGGCCTCAAGTGCAGAGACTGCGAGCTGGGCAGGACACAGCATGGAGCCGCCATTCCTCTACTGTTCCCTGATGGGGTGGAAGAGCATGTGTCCTCTGAACAGGGGATCCAAGCCCTGAGATGTTCTTTCTCAGCAGTCAGTGTGGCCCAGGACTTTCTATGGGCATGCTCAGAGAGCAGCGGCCAGAGGACTTCTAGCCACCACCTCCCATGGTCAGTCTTCACAAATTACCTTTGGCTAATTTGATGTCTCTCCTCCTGGGGTCTAGGACTTCAGACATGTACAGAAGTGATTGCAGAATTGAGACAAGACTCTGTTCCACAGTATATTTTTTGTATACTGGTCAGAAAAAGACTCATTCAAATCCCGTATCAAAGCCATGTGTGAGAATCTTGAGAAAGCATCCGCTGACTGACTTGACAAGGGAGGAAGCAACCAAGAATTCTGAGAATGATATTTTTGCCTCAACATCCCTCTTAGATGAAGTTATTGATTGAAAATCATTTAAGTTTGCCCCGTGATAAAAGGTCTAGTCCTCAGAAAGATCTCCAAAGCATTTACGGTTTGTTTTGTTTTGTTTTGTCAAGTTTACCATGATTTTGCTTGAATTGCTCTCCGTTGATCTTCTCAGCTAAGATCGAGATAGAGTTGCACAGCGGAAGAGGGCTGCATGTAAGAAGACAGTTCTGTCTCAGAGGACAAAAGGCCTGGGAGCACCCAGACAGGCAGTCACTGTGTGGAGGTCACTCCCCTCCCAGTGGCCACTGTGGAGGCATTTCATAGAAATGCTTGCTGGACCAAGTTGGGAGTTGGGACAAAACCAACAATTCATGAGCATATTGGACAGGAGTTAGGAACGACCTCACACAACTGGGGCAAGGAGGGGAGAACCCTGGGCTTGAGACTTGCAATCCACCGCCTGTCCCTGCAGTGTGGTCCCTGTTACATTTTCCTGCAACTCTGCCTTCTTGAGTCCAAATGTCTTCAAAAGGGGTAAACACTTCGTAAGTGCCAACAGGGTGTGTTTCAGTGAATGTTAGCAATGTGCACCGGTCTGGCTGCAGGCCTCTTCCTTTCCCCAACACCCTCCCATCAGTGCAAAATTATCCGGCCAGCAGGGAGTGACGTGTGTGTCTCGGAAGATTTTGTTGCTGTGCTCTGAGTACTCACTCCTCATCTCCTTTGACCGGTTTCCTAACACTCCCCTTGTTCACAACACAGAACATGAGTGTTTTTTTCCTGTCATTTTGACGCTGATAAACGGACAGCGATTCTCAGTGTGAAAATGAGAATGAAGTTTTTTTAAAGACAGGCTGTTTCCCACAGTATGCTGGGAAACAAAATGAAAGGATTTCTGGTCTTGGTGCTATAGGTTGCATAGCCACTCTTTCCTGGATTGAGGCTTTCCAGCAAAGGGGATGGGAAGTAAGGCTGGCCTGCTGGTGTGGACAGAGATTCCAGCAACATACATGACCTGGGGGCACAAGGATTGCTTCTGAAACAATGATGAGCACACAACCACCTAATAGCCTGGATCAGCTGAGACCATTCTGATTTCAAACACCCAGTCCCCTTGCCTTCCTAAGAACCCCTGTGTTTTCAGACCGAAAACGTGTTCTGAATTGTGTTCGGGAAGTGCATCCCCTGTTGAAATTCATCACGAGTGGGAAAGCGCCAAAGTGGGAAGGAGCATGGGTTGATTGGCACAAAAGGAGGTCTGTTGATAAAGAATGGAAGTAAAGGGGAAATCAGGTATTAGCTTTTGCTGTGAGTCAGGACAATTTGAAAGTTGCCTAAAGAGATGCACACCATCTGTGTTGCTGCCGTCCAGTTGGAAGGGAAACTCAGGTTCTTGCCTAATGGCTGAAGCCGTTCACAGAATGTCCCCCACCCCTACCAGCTGCCCACTGCCCCTCCCCCTCTGCAGAATGTCTGGGGGCCTATGTTCCAAACCTATTTACATTCAAATTTTCCCTGCTCCACTTGGACTCAGGAGCATCTGCTGAGCCAGGTCACTCTCTTGGTCCTACCCTTGACTTTTCTCATTGCGGAAACTGCCAGACAGCGGTGGTCAGTGCCCAGCCTGAGGGGATGGCTTCAAATGGAGGTGAGCCTGTAGGGATGGGGGCATTATCCGAGTCTGCCATGCCTCAACTCCTTGGGAACTCAAATTTGACACTGCCCCTGGGGACAGTTGATAGGGCTGATGTTGAGGGAGGGAGCACTGGATGTCCCCAAGGACATCACACCTGGGGATGGTCATGGCACCCTGAGTCTGTGGTTAGGGAGGACGAATCCTTAGAGGTGGACCAAGATGCTTGGGGGAATACATCGTGTAGGGGAAAGGTTGGAGTGGATGGATTGATCCTTTCTAGAGGGAGACAGGTCATGTCATTGTGTGTTTGTAGGGAGTGGTGGGATCGTGTTGTGCTGGTGGCCCTGGGAGGATGACAGGCAAGCCTGAGTCCTGTGCCGTGTCTTCAGGCACCTGGAAGGTGCCCTTCCATAGTGTTCAGAGGGATTTAGACTGGAGTTTTCTAGATCTTAGGGAGGAGTGGGGAGAAGTGGTCTCAGCTGGAAAACTGTTGGGTGGGTTGACTGTGACAGACCTTGTAGTGACAACCTCTGGGTGAGCGAGCCTGGGGGCTACTGTAACTGCCACAGCCCGGAGCCTCTCAGCTCCCTCCCAGAGCTGGCTTCTCTGTCAGTTCAGGTAGCTGTTGGCTTTGATTTAACAGGGGTGGGGGCAGATGGGGAAGTTCAGGCAACACAGGGCCTGGGCTTCCTGAGTTGTTCTGAATTGCTTGCCCTTTTGTGGAAGCTCAGGTCTTCAGACCCACTTCCTCTTGTCTGCTAGCTCATGGCCTGTCCTCTGCACTTTGTGTTACTGTGGAGATGAGGAATTTGCTCCTATTCCATTTATACAGCCTCATGAATGGGGGACAGGTGTGGATTCTTGCTGGTTCTCAGTGGAAGGGTCTGGAAAGGCTGGTTTCTACTCCTTCCTCTACTCCTTGAGCAGAGGAAGGAGAGTAGCGCACAAATAGGAAGATGGTTCTCTTAATATTATTATTCAAGTTAGGATGTGCGTCCTGAATGATGAGGTACATGTGCTGTATCCCTTATTCCCCTTGACTAGAGACTGCATGAGGTGCTAGTGAATAGAGATGAGTTCCAGACAACTTTGCCTTCCCTGGCCCGTGGCCCAAGAACCTCTTGTTCTTGGTTGGCCACTATGTTCAGTTATTGGGAGCTCAAAGGAGAAGGACCAGAGATGGGCTCCTTATCCCACTACCTATTGTAACCTGAGCAGCAGCTGTGAAAATCCCTAGACACCTCCCCTGATAGCCCTGCTGCTCACCATTTGCTGGCTGTGTTCTAATCGTGTGCAGCTGTTGCTGGCTGTGCAGTGACACTATCTCAGGGGACTCCACCACTGCTTCTCACACCTGCTCCCTGGGAACAGAGCTTCCTGAGTGGCAGCTGGGACCATCAAGTACTGAGGAAAGGGTGGCCCGAATCTCACCCCTATTTAGCACTTGCTGTTGGTGGTGCCAGGACAATCACTTGTATGCTGGGCATGACGAGTTATGGATTATCTTCAGGGTTTGTAGGGCACTGGCTTGGGAAAGATTTCCATCCAGTGGTTTTCTTTTGTTGTGTTTGAGCTAGGAAAGACAGGGGTTTACAAGAGCTTCAGGAAAAGGAAGATTGAAGAGGAGATGGGGCCATAATATTCGGAAGCTCCTGACTTCCTCTCGGCCTTCTGAGTGCCAAGCACTGCCCTGGGGTAGGCCCCTCACCTGTTGCTGAGCACGCTGAGGACCACCAAGCTGCTGAGAGACTCATCCCTGACCCATGGCTTGGGAGATGCCTGTGAGGCTGACAGGGTCTGCCAGGGACACCCCAGGGAGACCCTCGGGCAGCGAAGGCTTAGCTGGTGCTTCTTGGGGAACAGGGGTCAGGGAGTCTTGGTGACCGGGGCCAGGTTCTCTAGTGGAGCGACTCTCCCGTGGAGGAATAGAGCATGTGATGCACACTCAGGAACACTTACAAGCTGCAGAGTTTCCCTGTCACATGCCCTCAGCTGTTGGGACTCCCCTCTGATTCCCCAGTGACTAGTGTGGACCTGGAGACCCCAGCTCATTCACCTCTTTCCTTTTTCTCCACAGCATACCCAGTGCTGGGACCGGGCGTGACCATGAACCCTGGCACCTCCCTGTCTGTGTTCACGGCTCTGCCCTTCGCCACACCTGCTCCCGGCCCGGCACAGGGGCCACCCCTCATGACTGCAGGGGTTCCTACAGGCGGCCCACTGGTGCTGTCTGCCTTCCCCAGCACATCTCTGGTGGCAGGACAGGATGGTCATTGCCCAAGTGGGGCCGCGGCTTCCAACGGCTTTGTCCAGATGAGGACAGAGGTGGGGCCTGTGAAGGCCCCTCAGGCGCAGACCTTGGTCCTAACTCAGGCCCCCCTCGTCTGGCAGGCTCCAGGCACCCTCTGCGGAGGTGTCGTGTGTCCACCTCCCCTACTACTGGCAGCTACTCCTGTGGTGCCTGTTATGGCTGCCCAGGTGGTTGGGGGCACCCAGGCCTGTGAGGGAGGCTGGTCCCAGGGCCTTCCTCTTCCACCACCACCACCACCAGCTGCCCAGATGCCCCCCATCGTGTCTCCAGCGAATGCTGGGCCATGCCCACAAGGGGCTCATGGAGAGGGCAGCCTGGCTTCCTCCCAGGCTAAGTCCCCGCCGGACAACTCCTGTAACCCCAAGAGTGTCTACGAGAACTTCCGACTCTGGCAGCACTACAAGCCCCTGGCCCGGAGGCACCTTCCCCAGAGTCCTGACACCGAAGCACTTTCCTGCTTCCTCATGTGAGTGCCCTCGGGGCTCCGGAGCTGTCCTGCAGCTCACACGTAAAGAGGCTGCTGGATGGACAGGAGAGCTTGTTCGTCCGCTGTTCAGGGGAGCTTGCAGGGTGGTTGTGAGGGTGACGGGTTGCGCTATGGGAAGGTACATTTTCAACAACATTAACCTGGCTGCGGCTCAGGACAGACTGTCAGGGGCCTCATCTCAACTGCCCTTCACTGTCCCATGAGTCCAGTCAATCCTTACTTTCAATAATTTTCACAACAATGTTTACAGAAGACCCAGGTCAGAGAGGGTTTCTGGTGTGACATGAGCTACGGTTTGGGTTTAGGTCTTTGAGTACACACCCCAGTGCCTCCCCTTGAACCCAGTTTTGATGACCAGGAGCACATCACATCAGGCTGGGAGGAGGAGCTGCAGGGCCCAGATGGAACCTGGTACATGCCCGCAGTTCTGCCGAGGTCCAATTAGCACAGCGGTGGTGGAGCCTTCACAGGGGGATGGTCTTGGGCCCCACACTGGGGTCGATGCTGGGCAGGTATTTGCATCTTCACCCTCAATCCCTCCCAGAAAAAGGGACAATGATGCTTCATTCAGGGGATGGTGAAGAGATGACTTGAGCTCACATATGACATGCATAGCACAGTGCCTGGAACATGCTATGACACATTACATGATAGCAATTATGATTACTGTCCCCATTACTATCATTATCAGGACTAGGCCATCTAGGAGAGAACTCCCCAAAGCCACAGGCTCCAGTGATAGCTGTGAGTGCACCACGAGTCCAGCAACCCAGGGCCGTGGACTGTGGTGACTGTGAGGCAGCAACTTCAGCACCTGGAAGAGTTTGTGGTTTCATTCCCAGTCCCTACCTCTCTCCACACTGCGGTGCCTCTGTGACCCTGTGTTTCCCGCTGATGAGCAAACGGGAGCTTGAGCACATCCACCTTGCAACACACTGGCCGTTCCCCCAGGGAAGTTCCCTGCCTGGGGTGTAGGTGAAAGGTGACCCCATCTTCATCCCCAACAATCTCACTGCCCCCGCATGGGGAAGCTGGTGGCATTCCCCCTTGGAGCGGAGTCCCGGTGCACTGGGGACCCTGATTCTTGGAGTGGAGCTGCCCCAGGCTCACAGGCCTTTTTGCCATGTCTCCTGTGGGAATGTGGGAAGCTGTACCTGGCTGCTTGCAGTGGGCTTGGACACTGCTCTGCTTTGGTTCTGGACGTGTGCTCCTGCTCCTCATGCTCCGGGACCCTGAGGCTGCGTCCCCAGGGGCTGCCTTACTCCAGAGTTCCCAGGAAGCTGGTTAAATACTCAGTCCTGGGGCCCTGAAACCTGCACTTTAACCCTCGCTCCCAGGTCATTCTGTGTGCACGCTGTCTCAGTCAGCTCAGGCTCTGCCGTAACAAATCCCATAGACTGGGTGCTTTATCAAGACACATTCATGTCTCCCAGTTCCAGAGGCCAGAAGTCCCAGATCAAGGTGACAGCAGATTGGGTGTCTGGTCAGGGCCCTCTTCCTGGTTGGAGAGAGCTGCCTCTGGCTGTGTCCCCTTGTGGCTGAGAGGAAGAGCCCTGGTGTCTCCTCCTGGCCTTATCAGGGCTCCGATTCCATGACTGGGACCCACGCTCATGACCTGCTCTGACCCTGATTGCCTCCAAATACTGACACACTGGCCCTGAGGGCTTCAGCACAGAAATGTTGGGGGCACACGTGTTCCACCCATAGTACTAAGTTCACTTCTCAACACTGAGGACACGAGGGGCAGTCGGAGAGGCCACTTGGTAGCTTGTGTTGATGTTTGATCTTGCAGTCGTGTCCTGGGGCCTGAGGAGCCCACCTGGGGGAGAACAGGACAGGGACATGGCAGGACAGGTGTGGGGAGGACAGGGACCAGGTGTTGGGACCAGGTGGGCTTGGGATGAATGGTGGGCTTATAGACTGGGACTGACTGCACTGGTTTACAGCCCAGTTCTCCGATCCCTGGCCCGGCGGAAGCCCACCATGAGCCTGGAGGAGGGACTGTGGCGGGCCGTGCGGGAATGGCAGCACACAAGCAACTTTGACCGGATGATCTTCTACGAGATGGCAGAAAAGTGAGTCTGGGGTCCTGGGGGCAGGGCCCGCATGGCAGGGTGAGAGTGAATGACAGAGGCCCGGTGGCCATGGTGGCTTCTCAGCGTGGAGCATGAGGAGGATGTGGACAAACACAAGACGCTCTGGGCCCCTGGCTCCCTCAGGAAGCTGCTCCTACCACCTAGAGTGCTCTGGGGTCTCAGTGCTGCCCTATTGGGAAGCAGCCCTGCCTGGCCTGGGGCCTACCCCTGCCTTGACACTGGAGGTCATAGCGGGAGCAGCCAGCATCGCAGCCCAAAGTGGGTCACCTCCAGCTGTGGGGATGGGGAGAAGGGGTGCTAGTGACTATAGACAAGAGTGGGGTGCAGGCTCCTCACAGCAGTGGCCAGAAGTCGGTTTTCTCCCATCCCAGCCCGACCAGGGAGTTGGGTCGGGGAGACCTATGCCCAGGACACCGTGAGCCCCATCTCTGGCCTGACCGCCTTTGCTCCTGGGCAGTCCTGTCCGTGAAGACAGACAGACAGCAGCCTCAAGGGAAAGGGGCCCTGTCCTCTGGGCTCAGCTTGTGCTTCTTCCTAGTCATTGGTCTCCCAGGCCTTGTGGCCCTGGCTTATCTTTGAGGGGCCCCCAGTCCCAACCTCAGGACTCCTGCATCTGGGCATCATCCCTGACGCCTTCTGCCATCAACCCCACCCCTGGCCAGCTGAAACCTGGAGGAGGGATCCCCTGGGACCCTCCTGGACATCGTGGCCCTGACTTGACTCAGGAAGCCCCGTTGATGCCATGGGCTCTGCAGGGGCCGGGTGAGGGAGGGTGAGCCCAGAACTCTGGGAGCAGCTCCCTCCTGGGACTGGGGGATGGCACCTAGTGAAGGCCTGGACAGTCCACCGGAGGCACTTCCTCCCATCCCTGCCCTCGGCCGCTGCCTGGTCCTGGGGAAAGGGGGTCTGGACCCTCTCAGCACAGCCTGGGCCTCCTTCACCCCCAGGTTCCTGGAGTTTGAGGCTGAGGAGGAGATGCAGATTCAGAAATCGCAACTGATGAAGGGGCCCCAGTGCCTGCCTCCTCCAGCCCCACCGAGGCTTGAACCTCAAGGACTTCCAGCCCCTGAGGCGGACAAGCAGCCAGGTATGGCTTCCCACATTCCCACAGGAGCCATGGCAAAGGCCAAAGGGGCCAAGGGAGGCCACCGTGCCCACACCACATGCTTCCCTTCAAGAGGGAGATCTTCTCCCTCCAATAGGACAACTTCCAGGAGCATATGTTGGGTATTGACCTGGTCAAGTTTCCTAGCTACTCTCTCCCCTCGCCCATCCAAAACTCCACACATGCTCTGCCCAGGAAGCAGGGATGAGCGAGGAGAGTACACAGCATATTGGTGGCTCCGAACTTCCTCCCAAGCGATGCTGTCTCACATGTGCCCCTCCTGCCTCCTCCGGGGGTGCTGTGGTTCAGGTGGTCCTGACCCACCTGGGACCTACTTCACATCCCCAAGCCCTGCCCTCCCCTGTGTGGTGCAGGCAGGAGGAGTGGCCCTCACCACACCCATCCTCCTCCCTCTCTGCCTCAGTGTACCTTCCCAGCAAGGCCGGCCCTAAGGCCCCGACTGCCTGCCTGCCACCACCCAGGCCCCAGAGGCCAGCGGAGACCAAGGCCCGCCTGCCACCACGCAGGCCCCACCGGCGAGCAGAGACCAAGGCCCGCCTGCCACCACCCAGGCCCCAGAGGCCAGCGGAGACCAAGGTCCCCGAGGAGATTCCTCCAGAAGTGGTGCAGGAGTATGTGGACATCATGGAGGAGCTGCTGGGGCCTCCCCTCGGGGCCACAGGGGAGCCCGAGAACCAACGGGAAGAGGGCGAAGTGAAGCAGCCACAGGAAGAGGACTGGACACCCCCAGACCCGGGCCTCCTGAGCTACATTGACAAGCTGTGTTCCCAGAAAGACTTTGTCACCAAGGTGGGCTGGCCTGGAGTGCTGGGGTCTGCAGGATTCCAGGGGGTAGCACTCCCAGGTCCTTAGAATTAAGCTCTGTTCCTTAGTTACTCAGCAGTGCGTGTATTTCCATGGATTTGAGTGTCTGTGGACGTGACTGTGTGTGTCTGTGTGTTGCTGTGTGTTTGTGTCTGTGATTTGTTACCGTGTGTCTTTGTGTGTCTGTGTGGGTGTGAGTGTGGAGTGTGTATGCTAACTGTGTCTGTGTCTTTTCCTGTGCCGTATGTGGGTCTGTTTGTGTGTCTGTGTGTGGTTTGTGTGTCTCTGTCTGTGTGTGCGTATGCTGCCAGGTCTGCGGTCTGTGTCTGTAGCTGGTGGTCGCCATGATATGAGACAGCCCCACGAGGGTGGGGACGAGGTGCTTGCAGCTTTCTGCATCTCTTCTGGGTGTCCTTGGCTCCGGGTTACTCCCTGCCCAGGAAGCTCACGCCTTCTTCCTTCTGTTTCCAGGTGGAGGCCGTCATTCACCCCCAGTTCCTGGAAGAATTGCTTTCCCCAGATCCACAGATGGATTTCTTGGCCCTAAGCCAGGAGCTGGAGCAGGAGGAAGGACTCACCCTTGCCCAGGTACCCCAGGGGCAGGAGGGACCCAGCACACAAGGCCCACCTGATTGTCTAACCCCACCCTGCTGGGGATGCTCGGCGTCTTGGGGAGCCACTCCGGGGTGGGAAGATGCAGGTTCAGAGGGAGTAGGATGGAGAGGAGCCAGGGAGGGGAGTCAGGATGCAAGCTGCAGTGAGGCCCAACAACGGGATGCCCGGCAGAGCCACACCCTCTCTCTTTGACATAAAGCCCAGCTGCCTCAGGCTTCCCTGCCTCCCGCCCAAGTGTCCTGGTCTCCACCACCCTGGGCCCTGCTCACACCCAGGGTAGTGCCAGTAAGTGCCCCCTTTCCTTCCACAGCTAGTGGAGAAGCGCCTCCTACCCTTGAAGGAGAAAGAGCATGCGAGGGCAGCCCCTAGTCATGGCATGGCCCGGTTGGACTCAAGTTCTTCTAAATATGCAGCTGGCCAAGGAGCAGAGAGAGACGTCCCCGACCCCCAACAAGGGGTTGGCATGGAAACCTGCCCAACCCAGACGGCTGCCCGAGACCCTCAGGGACGAGGCAGAGCCCGCACTGGCATGGCCAGGTCCAAAGACTCTGCTGTGCTTTTAGGATGTCAGGATTCCCCTGGGCTGAGAGCTGCCCGGCCAACCTCTCCTCCCCAGGACCACAGACCCACGTGCCCTGGCCTGGGGACCAAGGACACCTTGGATCTCCCTGGAGGATCTCCTGTCAGGGAGTCACACGGGCTGGCTCAGGGGTCAAGTGAGGAGGAGGAGCTCCCCAGCCTGGCCTTCTTCTTGGGTTCCCAGCATAAGCTGCTGCCCTGGTGGCTACCCCAGAGCCCTGTCCCTACCTCGGGCCTTCTCAGCCCAGAAAAGTGGGGACCCCAGGGAGCTCTTCAGTCCCCATCTGCTCCGAGAAGAGGCCTCAGCCTAGCAGCCTCTCCTGCCACAAAGTCCAAGAAGCGTCCTCTCTTCAGAAGCCCATCGCCTGCTGAAAAGACACCCCACCCAGGGCCTGGGCTCAGAGTCTCTGGGGAGCAATCCCTGGCTTGGGGGCTGGGTGGTCCCTCACAGTCTCAAAAGAGAAAGGGTGACCCCTTGGTCTCCAGGAAGAAGAAGAAGCGGCATTGTAGCCAACAGGGGCTTCCGGGCAGGTTTTCTGGTGCCAGTCCCCAAGGGTGGGGGTCTGGCAATCCGATGCCCCAAAGAAGTCAAAAGCTTCTTCCTCCCCAGTGCTGATCTTGCTGGGCCTTAGCTTTGGAGGGTAGGGGAGGGAGGGGAGGGGAGGGAGAGGGTGGCTGAATGGGGAGGGCAGAGAGGGAGGGGAGAGGAGGGAGAGGGTGGCTGAAGGGGGGGGCAGAGGGGGAGGGGAGAGGAGGGAGAGGGTGGCTGAACGGGAGGGCAGGAAGGGAGGGCCTGGGGGGAAGGGGCTGGGGGGTGGGAAGCAGTGCTTTGGGTGTCTCGTGTGTAAATGTGAATAAATGTAGTTGTGTTGTAAAATGCTCTCAGGGCTGCTGCCTCTGTCCTCGGGGCTGTGCTGCTCCGTGGAGGGTATCTGTGAGGGTGGGCAGAGGAACTGGGAGATGCCAGGCACTGGGAACCCACAGGGGCTGGCCCCACTTTTTCCCCCTGGTGTAGGGAGCCCCTTCAGTTGCTCCAGGGACTGGCAGATGCTGAGGAAGCCCTGATCCCTCCCACCACCCACTCACAAGGCCTGCCTGCGTTAGCAAGGCTTCTTGGAACCTCCCATCATTATCAGTGTCCCCGGAAAATCCTGGGATTGGAGAGAGCTGGCTGGCTCTTGTTCTGCTCAGTGGGAGCACTGCCCCTTTGCAGGAGTTAGGAATGTTAAATGAGCCTTGTTTGAAGGGAACGTGGTCCATACTCTGGTGTGTGTGGGTGCCCAGCCAACTTCCTCACCTAAAGGTGAAAGTGACACCCTGGAGCTCCTGCTGGTTACCCCACTGGCTGTTGTCTATCCCACTGTCCCTGTCCTTGTTTTGGCTGAGCCATTCTTAGGAGGCAGAACTTGTGCTTCCTCCACCTCTGTGTCCCACGTGAGCCCTACAATCTGCCCCTAAACGGGCACAGTGGGGCTGACTGGGGGGCTCTGGCAGACTGAACACACGTCGCCCCCCCGCCCCCCACACAGTTCCTGTGTTGAAGCCCTAACCCCCAACGTGATGGTATTTGGAGATGTGACGTTTGGGATATATTCAGGGTTAGAAGAGATCATGAGGGTGGGGCCCTAATGATGGGATTAGGGCCTTGGTGAGAAGCAGAGACCCCAGAGTTCTCTCTCCCCGTGACAAGAGGACACAGTGAGAAGGCGGCCATCTGCAAGCCGGGAAGAGAGCCCTCACCAGAATCTCACCACACTGGGACGCTAACCTCGGACCTCCATTCTCCAGACTGTGACAAATACATTTGTTTTTTTAATATGCGCCACCACCCCCAAGTCTATGGCACTTTGTCCTAGCAGCCCTATGTGACTAGGACAAGAATTTCCTTCCTGACTGGTATCTGGAAACCGTGCATCAGAACCACGGGAAAGAAAGGCTTGGCCCTTTGCGACTGTCAGTGCACCTCTACCCCAAGTGCGGTGTATCACACATGAACCAGGAGAGCCTGGGATGCAGTGAAAGGGAATCTGTAAATACCCATGATGTCATCACATCCACGCTTGGGGAAGCCATACAGCTTGCTCACAGCAGGTGCTGGGGGTGTCCTGAGGCTCTCTGTCAACTTGGCCTCCCTGCTTACACACCCAGGTCACTATCTGGGAACCAGTGCGGCTGGAGCTGCCCCAGGCCAGTTTGTCTCCAGAGACCCCTCCGTTCACCACTGGGTGACAGATCCCTGAAGAAGCCATGGCCTCCTGGGAAACTCCATCTGACACCATGAGTAGGGCCGGCCCCCGTTAGTGAGCATGCTGTGCTTTCTGACAGCTGCCAGGATGGACTTGATCCTGGTGGCTGCCCTTTTGTAGCTCACTTGGATTCTAACTTCAGTGTCACATGATGCCCTATGAATGGAACATACAATATGTGTCTTTCATATCTGTCTTCTTTCACTTAGAATAATATTTCCAAGGTCATTCACATTTTTAGTATGTATCATTACATCAAACCTGTTTGTTGCTGAATAATATTCCATTAATGGATATACTAAAATTTATCCATTTATCAGTTAAGAACATTTGGGTTGTTTTCACTTTTTGGCTATTGTGAATTATACTTCTCAGAACATTTGTGTACAAGTTTTCTGGGGATGTATGTTTCCATTTCTCATGGCTACATACCTAAGAGTGAAATTGATGGGCCATATGGAACCTCTATGTTTAATCATTTCAGAAGGTGCCAGACTGTTTCCAGTGTACATGAACCATTTTATATACCCACTAGCTGTGTGAGGGTCCCAGCGTCTCTCCATATTCCGGCCAACATTTACTATCAGCTCTCTTTTTGATAAAGTCATCCTAGTGGTTCTGAAGCTCCATCTCATCATAGTTGCATTTGTGTTTCCATGATGTTGAACCTCTTTCATGTACCTATTTGCCACTTGTATATCTTCTTTGGAGCAATGCTACTCAACACTTAGTAATTTTTAACTGGTTTGTGTTTTGTCATTGAGTTGTAAGAATTCTTTATATATTCCAGATAAAAATGCTTTACAAGATATAATTTGCAGAAATATTCTCCCATTTTATGGGTTGTCCTTTACTTTCTTGATGGTACTCTTTGAGGCACAAATGTTTTTACTTTGGATGAAGTCCATTTTATCTATTTTTTCTTTTGTTACTTGTGGTTTTGATGTCATGTTTAAGAAACCATTAACTAGTCCTAGGTCATGAAATTTATTCCTATGCCTTTTCCTTTTTTAAAAACCATCTTAAACATTTTAAAGTGTACAATTTAGTAATGTTATGTGTATTCACATCATTGTGAAATTTAGATCTTTAGAAATATTTTATCTTTCACAACTGAAATTTTGTGCACATTAAATACTAATTTTCCCCCTACTCCCATTCCCAGCCCTGGCGACCACTACTTGATGTTTCTGTGATTTTGACTACCTTAAATACTTCATATGAAGGAAAGTATTTGTCCTTTTGTGATTAGCTTATTTCACTTAGAATAATGTTCTTGAGATTGATCCATGCTCTAACATGTGACATGATTTCCTTCTTTCTGTAGGCTGCTTAGTCTTCCATTGTATGTATATACTATATTTTATCCTTTCATCCACCAATGAACATTTAGATTGGATCTCTTGGCCATTGTGAATAATGCTGCAGCAGGGATTGTACTGAATTTGTAAATTGTTTCAGGTAATATGGACATTTTAACAATATTAAGTCTTCAAATCCACATGCATGGAGATGTCTTGGCTTTTATTTATATACTTTTTGTTTTCTTGTAGCATTGTTGTTTTGTAGCTTTTAGCATCCAAGTTGTTTGCCTCCTTGGTTAAGTTTGTTTCAAGGTATTTTGTTCTTTTTCATGCTATTATAAATAAAACTGTTTTTTTTGTTTGTTTGTTTGTGTTCATTTCTATCTTTGTTTGTTTTTGTAGTAGAGACAGGATTTCACTATGTTAGCCAGGCTGCTCTCAAACTCCTGGCCTCAAGTGATCCGCCTGCTTCAGCCTCCCAACATGTTGGGATTATAAGTATAAGCTGCCGCACCTGGCCTGAAATTTTCTTCTTAATTTCCTTTCCATATTGGTCATTGCTAATGTATGGAACTGCAATGGATTTTTGTGTGATAATGTTGCATTTTTAACTTCGCTGAAATCATGTATTAGTTCTTACAGGTTTTTTGGTGGAATTTTAGGGTTTTCTACATATAAAACCATACAATCTGTACATAGAAATAATTTTACTTCTTCCTTTCCAGTTGGAATGCCTTTTAGATATCTTTTCCTTGTTTAATTGCTCTGGCCCAGTACTGTGTTGAACAGAAGTGGCAAGAGTGGGCATCCTTGACTTTCTCCTGTACTTTGAGGAATATCTTTGTCTGCCACTAGTAAACATAATGTTAGTTGTGGGCATTTCATGTAAGGCCTTTATTATGTGGTAGTATTTTCCTTTTATTCCTAGTTTGCTGAGTGTTTTTAGTCATGAAATGGTGTTGAATTTTGTTGAATGTTTTGTCTGAATCATGTGATTTCTGTCTCCCATTATATTAATGTGGTGTGTGACTTATTTTTGTATTTTGAATTATCCTTGCATTCCAAGTATAAATCCAACTTGGTCATGATGTATAATCCTTTTTTTTTTTTTTTTCTTTCACATGGAGTCTCACTCTGTCACCCAGGCTGGAGTGCAGTGGTGCAATCTCGGCTCACTGAAACATCCGCCTCCCAGATTCAACCGATTCTCCTGCCTCAGCCTCCTGAGTAACTGGGATTGCAGATACCTGTCACCACGCCCGGCTAATTTTTGTATTTTTAATAGAGACAGGGTTTCACCATCTTGGCCAGGCTGGTCTTGAATTCCTGACCTCATGATCCACCCACCTCGGCCTCCCAAAGTACTGGGATTACAGGCGTGAGACACCGCGCCTGGCCTATAATCCTTTTAATGTGCTGTTTAATTCTGTTCACTAAAGTTTTTTTAGGAATTTTGCATCAATATTCACCTGATACACTGGTCTTTAGTTTTCTTTTCTTGTGGCTTTGGTTGTGGAATCGAGATAATTTTGTCCTCATATGAGTTTGAGAGCATTTCCTTTCTTTAATTCTTTGGAAGAATTGAGGAAGATTGGTATTGATTCTTTGGTAGAATTTTCCAGGGCTAGGTTTTTCTTTTTCTTTTTCGTTTTTTTATTATACTTTAAGTTCTAAGTTCTAGGGTACATGTGCACAACGTGCAGGTTTGTTACATACGTATACATGTGCCATGTTGGTGTGCTGCACCCATTAATTCATCATTTACATTAGGTATATCTCCTAATGCTATCCCTTCCCCCTCTCCACTCCCCACAATAGGACCCGGTGTGTGATGTTCCCCTTCCTGTGTCCAAGTGATCTCATTGTTCAATTCCCACCTATGAGTGAGAACATGCGGTATCATGGAATACTATGCAGCCATAAAAAAGGATGAGTTCGTGTTCTTTGCAGGGACATGGATGCAGCTGGAAACCATCATTCTCAGCAAACTATCCCAAGAACAGAAAACCAAACACCGCATGTTCGCACTCATAGGTGGGAACTGAATGATGAGGTCACTTGGACACAGGAAGGGGAACATCACACACCAGGTTTTTCTTTTGGGGAGGTTTTTGATTACTGCTTCAATCTACTTACTAGCTATAGGTCTGTTCAGATTTGTAAAATTTATTTGTGGTTCAGTTTTGGTAGGTTGTATGTTTCTACAAATTTATCCATTTCTTCTAAGTTATTCAATATGTTGGTATTTAAATATTAGTAGTATTCTCTCATAATTCTTTTTGTTTCTGTGGCATCAGTTGTAATGTCCCTTCTTTCATTTTTCATTTGAGTTATCTTAGTTTTCTTTCTTTTTTTCTTAGGTAGTCCAGTTAAGGGTTTGTAATTTTGTTGATCTTTTAAAACAACTAAATCTTGATCTTGTTGATTTTTTTTCTATTACTTTTCTATTCTCTATTTTGTTTATCTATCTGGTCTTTATTATTTCCTTCCTTCTGCTAATTTTTGTTTAGTTTGTTCTTCCTTTTCTAGTTCCTTGAGGTGTTAGGTTATTGATTTGAGCTCTTTCTTCAAGCTTATGCTGCTATAATAAAATACTATAGACTGAGTGTTTTCAGCAACAGATATTTACTTCTTTCAGCTCTGGAGCTGGAGGCTAGGAAGTCCAAGATTCAGGTGCTTGTAGATTCTGTTCATAAACTCCTCTTTCATATTTTCTGTGCTACAGTCTGACTTTTTACATCTATCAATCATCCATGTCATCGATTTCCTCTTTATCTGTGTCTAATCTACTCTTTTGCCCACTCACTTTGATATGCATAAGTGTGATGCCTCATCATACATGATTAAGAATGTTCATTCTTAATGATCGAGATTTAATAACTTTAATAATTTTTACTACTTCATCAAGAACATTCTTTTTTCTTTAAATGAAATGCATTTATTAGGAACAACACTTTGAATACTCACAAGCATCTTGCACACTTAACCCTAGGCCAGAGGACACTTGGCAACCACACAGGAAAAGGAAACCAGGACAGAGTCCACGGAGGCCAAGGCGGGCCGATCACCTGAGGTCAGGCGTTGAAGACCAGCCTGGCCAACATGGCAAAGCNAAAGGAGTATTTGCTTGTTTCTACTATACTGTAACTATTGGAGCTGCTAGGAGGCCTTTTAAATTTCACCAACAAGTAGGCAGAATGGAGACTAACTGAAGGGTTGATGGGCTTAAAGAAAATAAATAACCTAACAAAGCCAGCAGG
>NC_037677.1:47598509-47705901 GCF_003255815.1 Theropithecus gelada
TTACTTATTTTTTGGAGAGATCCTGAATGGGAACGGAATCGGGGTGGATAGGGAGCAACATGGAGACAAGGAGATCAGTTGGGAGATCAGTTAGGAAGCTGCTGAGATGATGCAGAGGAGAGATGTTTTTTTAAAGGCGGGAGTCCTGAGGATGAGAGGAGAAAACAGAGTCAAGACAGGTTCAGGAAGTACATGGGCAGCCTGTGGTAATTATTGGTTGTCAGAGCAATATGGGAGAAGACATTAGGATGCTCCCAGATATTTAGTTTCAATGATTGGGTGGTGCCTACAATTCACTGAAAGAAAGAATACAAGAGGAGAAGCAGGTTGGCTAGGAGGATGGAGAACTAAGTCAGTGGCAGCCCTGGAATTCCTCTATGGAAGGCATTCAGTCAGAAAGTATGCGGGATTTGTCTTGAAAGTATAGTTCCAATTATAAGCATTCTGCATTTATTTAGCATGCATGCTCAGATAGGATAGCATGGATGGCAGATTATTTGAAGGCCTTCTCAATAGAAGTTTAATCACCTTGTTTGACCAGACAAGGATATATGAATAACATAAATGTTTTGCATTCAAAGGGAATTTACCAGGCAAATAATAAACTGAAGACCTCATCTCGCATTACATTTTCATAAAGGTTTGTTTGCTTAGCTACTTGGTGGTCAAATATTTCAGTTTATTTCTGTTCTACTTTCAATGGCTTCATTTCTAGAAAAGTTGCTATATTTCCTTTTATATCATTTGTTTTCAAATAAGTTCAGGGTAAAATCCTCTCATAGCATTTTTTTTTTCTTTTTAATAATGAAGACCCTTCTGAGGGTACTATGTTTAACAAAATCAAACTCATTCTTTTTCGAGGTAATCTGTTTCTAGGAATTACTGAAAAGTAAAAGGAAGTTTTCCATAACATGTTTGATTTTTAGCACCTGAATCAGACCTTGAAAGAGCTGTGCAATTACAAATAGAAGCCACATCTTATTGTTTTGATACTTCTTGAAGCTATAGCATGGATAACAGAATGTCACATCATGAATTCGGCACTGGACGTTATATCAGTTGAGATTCTTTTGGTTGCAAGTGACAGAAACCCAATTTAAACAAGGTCAAGAATAAAGGGAAGGCCAGGTGCGGTGGCTCATGCCTGTAATCCCAGCACTTTGGGAAGCTGAGGTGGGTGGATCACTTGAGGTCAGGAGTTCGAGATTAGCCTGGCCAACATGGTGAAACCCCGTCCCTACTAAAAATACAAAAATAAGCTAGGTGTGGTGGTGCATGGCTGTAATCCCAGCTACTTGGGAGGCTGAGGCAGGAGTATTGCTTGAACCCAGGAGGTGGAGGAGGTTGCACTGAGCCGAGATGGCACCACTGTATTCCAGCCTGGGTGACAGAGTGAGACTCTGTCTCAAAAATGAAAAAAAAAAAAGAATAAAGGGGAAATCGAGCAAACCAAGGAAAAGGTAAGTGTGGAGCCTTGGGAATGACAAGATCCAGGAGCCATCACACTGGCAGAACACGCCATCTCTCTCATTTCAATTCTTTGCTTCCCAGTGCCTGTTGGCTTCATTCTCTCCTAGAGTAAACAGACTTTCTTCACACGAGAGGGAACAGAGGGCCTGTTGGACTCATTCTTCCAGCTCAACCACAAGTAAGAGAAGAGAGTCTCTCTCCAAGATCTGGTTTTAACAGTCTCAGGGAAGAAGAATTCTGATTGCTCTGGCTTGGTTCACAAACGCACTTGTTGAATCAATCACTGCACCTAAAGGGGCAGGGTCTGTATCAGAAGAAAGGATAGAAGCACACACAGATGGCTGTTCATCCAACCTGTGAAGCAGGTGGGCTTGGGTGGCTGTGGGACATCCACGTGAGGCAGTGAGGCAAAATCTGGACACTTGAGCCTGAGGCTCAGAGGACAGCACTGAACTGAAGACATTCTGTCTGATGGCTCAGAAAGTTGCTGATTGCCTTGACAAAGTTAATGGCAGGATTTATTCCACAAGCTCAGTAGATAGATTAACCCATGATCTTTATTCTCAGATAACCCTTCATATGTGTGTTAATAGAGGCTTAACTAGAATCAGATAGTGAAGTTCATAGTTATAAAATAAATTGTTTTTACAAGAAAGTAGGCCAGGCACAGTGGCTCATGCCTATAATCCCAGCACTTTGGGAGGCCGAGGTGGGCAGATCATTTGAGGTCAGGAGTTTGAGACCAGCCTGGCCAACATGGCGAAATCCTGTCTTTACTAAAAATACAAAAATTAGCCGGGCATGGTGATGCACACCTGTAATTCCAAATACTCAGGAGGCTGAGGCACGAGAATCACTTGAACCCGGAAGGCAGAAGTTGCAGTGAGCTGAGATTGCACCACTGCACTCTAGCCTGGGTGACAGAGTAAGACTCTGTTTCAAAAAAAACTTTTTTAATAAAATAATTAAAAATAAATAACTTTTTTCTAAAAAAAAGTATATCGGCCGGGTGCAGTGGCTCACTCCTGTAATCCCAGCACTCTGGGAGGCCAAGGCAGGTAGATTACTTGAGGTCAGGAGTCGAGACCAGCGTGGCCAACATGGTGAAACCTGTCTCTGCTAAAAATAAAAAAATTAGCTGGTGTGGTGGCAGGCATCTGTAGTCCCAGCTACTCAGGAAGTTGAGGCAGGAGAATCGCTTGAATGTGGGAGGTGGAGGTTGCAGTGAGCCAAGATTGCACCACTGCACTCCAGCCTGGAAGACAGTGAGACTTTGTCTCACAAAAAAAAAAAAAAAAAAAGTCAAAAGAAAAAAGTAAACTCCATGACAGCCAAAGTTTTCGTCTGCTGTACTCACTGTCATGTTGTCAGTGTCCAAAGCAGTGCCTGTTCGTGTCACTAGTAGATGCTCAATAAATATTTGTTGAAAGAATGAATGAATGAGCAAATAAACAATATTTATTCTGTCCACAAATCCTTAGGAGGGCAGAAATTACATATAAGTTAATTATACCAAATTCTGATTTTTGGTTCATATTTCCGGGCTGTTAGTAATTTTTTTTTTTTTTTTTTTTTTTTTTTTTTTTTTTTTTTTTTTTGAGACAAAGTCTTGCTCTGTCACTCAGGCTGGAGTGTAGTGGTGTGATCTCAGCTCACAGCAACCTCTGCCTCCTGTGTTCAAGCAATTCTCCTGCCTGCCTCAGCCTCCCAGGTAGCTGGGATTACAGGTGCCTGCCACCACGCCCAGCTATTCTTTTTGTATTTTTAGTAAAGACTGGGTTTCACCATGTTGGCCAGGCTGGTCTCGAACTCCTGACCACAGGTGATCCACCCACCTTGGTCTCCTGAAGTGCTGAGATTACAGGCATGAACCACTGTGCCTAGCCACTATTTGTATATTATTTATTCTTGCTGCTGGTTTTTCCAGTGGATTTTTCCTGTATGGGTAAGGGGAAAGAGTTAAGAAAAGGGAGCAGGAATGAGGGCTTTGGGTCCCCACTCTATTGGTGATAATAACAACTGACATTTGTATTGCAATTTTCTTCCAAAAGTTACTACATTTGCTTCTCAAAATATCCCTGTGAAGCAGATGCCATTACCTTCATTTTTAGATAGATAAACAAGCTTAGAGAGACTCTCCCAATACCACTCAAGTGGTATTAAGTCAGCCTCCATCTAAACCCTAATCTTATCATGCCAAAGTCCATGTTTATTCCATGGCACCTGGCTGCCTCCCTCGATGGTTGTGTAGGCTGAGAAAGCCACTTCCCCTTTCTGGGCCTCAGTTCCTGCATCTGGAAAAATGCCTAGGTGATCTCCTAGATTCCTTTAAATTCTATGAGTCTAGCAGCCTTTTCTTCTCCATCATCTATTTTTAAAATTATTATAGCTTTAAGAAGTACTAAAATGATGAGATGTGATTTCTGTTTGTAATTGCACAGCTCTTTCAAAGTCTGATTCAGGTGCTAAAAATCAAATACAGTATGTACAACTTCCCTTTACTTTTCAGTAATTCCTAGAAACAGAATACCTTGAAAAAGAATGAGTTTGATTTTGTTAAACATAGTACCCTCAGAAGGGTCTTCATTATTAAAAAGAAAAAAAAATTCTATGAGAGGATTTTACTCTGAACTTATTTGAAAACAAATGATGTAAGAGGAAATATGGCAACTTTTCTAGAAATGAAGCCATTTAGAGTAGAATAGAAATAAATTAATTGGAAATATTTGACCACCAAGTAGCTAAGCAAACAAACCTTTATGAAAATATAATGTGAGACGAGGTCTTCAGTTTATTATTTGCCTGGTAATTCCCTTTGTATGCAGAACATTCATGTTATTCACATATCCTTGTCGGTTTAAACACAGTGATTACACTGCTATTGAGCATCAGGGCAAGTAAGTTGTGTTTCTTCCCACAGAATGTTTTGTTTTGTCTCCAACTTCTATTTGTGGCCATATAGAAGTAAGCTACTTCTGATGTGACGTGAAAAACTTTACACGGAAAAATCTGTATTTGCACATCCTTTGGGGGGCTTTTATTTTTGCTAAAAAGTAGAATTCACACAGGAGGAAAAAAAACATGCAAAATATTTTTGTGCACACTTTTAACAGGCTACATTCCACTTCTGAAATCTTACCCAAAACAAAACAAAAAGTCCCAAAGCCAGAATACTGAGTTAAAAAGTTAACATTATAAAAGCTAGGTTCCTAACACAAACACTGCAGCTATAAGCTGCAGATATGTCACTCCATTGCAAAAAGTTGTGTTTATCTTTTTTTTTTTTTTTTTTTTTTTGAGACGCAGTTTCACTCTTGTTGCCCAGGCTGTAGTGCAATGGCATGATCTCGGCTCACTGCAACCTCCACCTCCAGGATTCAGGAGATTCTCCTGCCTCAGCCTCCCAAGTAGCTGGGACTACAGGCACCCGCCACCACACCCGGCTAATTTTGTGTATCTTTAGTAGAGATGGGGTTTCACCATATTGGCCAGGCTGGTTTCAAACTCCTGACCTCAGGTGATCCACCTGCCTCAGCCTCCCAAAGTGCTGGGATAACAGGCGTGAGCCACGGCAACTGGCCTATAAATGTTAAATTAATGTCAACAATGAGGAGACAAGAACTGTAGCTCCAAAGTGTGCTCCCCACCATGGATTGTGAAAAATTTTGTTTGGTGTTGTAGGACATCCACAATGTAAACTTGAGCTAGACACAGCCTTATTCCTGACACTACACCAGACTTACAGACACTGAGTGAACCACACTCAAAACTACCTTCTTTTCCTGCTACATTTTAAGTGTTGTTTTTTTTTTCTTTTTTTTCTTTTTTTTTTTAATTTTTTGCTAGTTTTGTTTTTTTTGGCAAATAAGAGTCCCTCAGAATCTATACTTGCTCTGAAATGTAGAAAAATTGATTCAATAAAGGACTGTGGTAAAACCATCCTTTGAGATATTTCACTTTTCTTCTTAATGATCATATACTTTTTAATGATCGTGTGTGTGTGTGTGCGTGTGTGTGTAAAACCTTTAAAAAGAGATTTTGGAAACTGAATTCTAGGGAACGTTTTTTTTCTTTCTTTCTTTCCTGAAGACCAGTCCCTGACAATTGAATAGACAGTTTTCAGAGAAAACGACTTAGGGCCTGTCAGTACAGTCAGCAACCTCCTTGTCCCGGCCTATTTGAACTTTCCAAAAATAACAGAATGCTCCAAGGTATTTGTCTGCAACTCCTGACAAATCTCCAGGCAGTCCCAGCAGATGAGCACATCCATGTCCCTCCCTGGTGCTCCCTGGGGGAGATTGGTGGCTTCCTGCTTGGAAAAAAATAGGGGCTTCCTGCAGCTAGGGACACAGCTAGCTGCTTCCTTCTCCCTAATGGAGAGGAGACACTCAGGTAAGATGGCAGTCCCCTGGAAGTCTCAGTCCTTAGAAGAAAAGAGTTCTAATACATTCCCATAAAATATTTCAAACGTGCAAAGAGAAAAATCCAAAACAGGAGTAAGAGCAGAATAGAGTGAGTTGGAAGACAGCCTAAATAGCGTGCTCAAGTGAGAAACATTCATGCAAACTGCCTGCATCAATGCCATGTTTTCGATGAGCATATTATCAGGGCTTCCTAAAGACGAAAGTGACTACACTATTTCCAACCACAGAATCTAAACTGCCTTATTTATCACCAAACAGCTTTAAGATGCTTACCTAACTCAAACTATCACTAGTATCATAAAGTAGTTTGAAGGCCCCTCTACTTCAATAAATACTTAAATAATAGCTAGATCAACTCAACCCATACATTGTCAAAATATTGGCCAAAACAGCAAATGCATATATATCAGTGCATCTGTTCCTTCCAGCAGCTAACACAGTTGTACAAACTCAGTGTGCTGCATTTTAAGGAACATTTGAAATGGATGGTGCAGACCTGAAGGTGGGAGGTCCTGCCTCCTCTTGTGTTCTTACTGAGGGTGGCAGAAAGTAAGTTTTCTCTTCCCCACCCAGAGTTTGGGCATGTGAGCCTATTCTGCCATCCTGTTTCAGACACTGTCTCTCTGTCTCTCTTCTTTTCCACAGGCCACCAAGCCTATTTGAGATGGAGGGTACTGGGGGAGACATTGTAAGTGAGCAGTCACAGGTTGGGGTGAAATTCATGCACACGACTGGACACTCATACTAACAAACGCTTAAAGCTAAACAAAGGCCAAAGACAACCCAGAGCCTTTAAAAAATCTCTCACACACCACAGAGCAAAACTGGAAAAACCCAATTCTACTTTCCCATCACAATTCAAAAAGGAGCTAAGCCTTCTGGGGACATTGGATGTTTCAGACTGAGAGAGGGTGGCTGACAGGGCCATCTTTTCTCAGCTGTCTGCAACCTGAGCCAGAGCCCTTCCTGGAGCCCTGGCAATTGCCCAGTGGCTCCCAGAAGACATCTCTTTGGACGTCCGGGCTCCCATTAGAATGTTTCAAGTTTGTTCAAGGTCTGAAGTCTGATGCGCAGAGGTAGCTCCATGACGCTAGTAATGGAATAACACTTCCTTTTTTGGTGAGGAAAGCCCAATGGGTCTTAGCTAACAAGCTCTCAGCTATGACTCTAAAAATACCCTGCAGCGAGCGCTGTTTGGCACTTCAATTTGTTTGCCAGGGGAGCGCTTAAGAACTCCACAGAATGCTTCAGATTCTCCACAGCTGCTCTGAGCTCTGTCCTCCTCTGGTGACCGCAGGAAGTGTATCGCTTTGGGAAAGCTGCTTGTTGCTTTTCACTTTTGAGTTCTTGGAATTCTGCTCTAAATGTCTAAAGCACAATTCCAGTCTTAGATTAATAACTAGCTTGGTTTTGAGTCTTCATTTGGCTCCTAGTCTGAACTATGCAAATACACGATTTGTGTACAGAAGAAAAAACCTAAAATTATACTTCCAAAGGGCTCAGTTGCTTCCTCTCTCTCCCTGTTACCCTCAGAAGAAACATCAGCCTCCCGAATCCTTTGTTGCCAGCAGCAGGAGCAGCTCTGGGCCTCATCAGCACAGGCGGCCTCAGTCGCCTACAAGTTGATGGTGTGTGCGTGCTTCTTGCACAGGGGTCTGTCCTTCTTGGAGTAGAACGGCTGCCCCTCCAGATTCACATGGCAGACCTGGAACAGAGAACAGACGTGCGTGAGACCCATGTGGCGGGGGACATGAGCAGATTTCAATCGCTCTTTTAAGAAAAAGCCCTGGCCAGGTGCGGTGGCTCAGTCCTGTAATCCCAGCACTTTGGGAGGCCAAGGAGGGCAGATCACTTGAGGTCAGGAGTCTGAGACCAGCCTGGCCAACATGGCGAAACTCCATCTCTACTAAATACAAAATATAAAAATTAGCCAGGGGCACGTTGGCTTGCGCCTGTAATCCCAGCTACTCGGGAAGGTTGAGGCAGAAGAATCTCTTGAACCTGGGAGAGAGAGGTTGCAGTGAGCTGTGATTGTGCCACTGCACTCCAGCCTGGGCAACAGAGTAAGACTCTGTCTAAAACAAAGAAAGAAAGAAAGAAGGAAAAAGCCTTGCCCCATGCATTGCAGAGAAAAGGCAACAGCCTATTTCTCCCATTATGAATTCTTAACGACAGAAGCAGAGTACATGAGTTGGACTATGTAAAAACTAAGATTCTTGAAGAACACAGAATAAAATCAAATGAAATTAATTAAATCTAATGGAATAGAGAAAATACACACTATGAAGCTGACCAATTCATGCTATCCAAAATGTATAAAGAGTCAATGCAAGTTCACAAGTCAATATACCACAGAGAGGATTCACATCTAAAGAAAATAGTAAACTAACAAACACATCAGAGAAGATTGTACTCACTAATAATTAAAGAAAAAGCAAATTAAAACTGCCCTGATGCCAGGCGCAGTAGCTCATGCCTATAATCCCTATGCTTTGGGAGGCTGAGGCAGGAGGATTTTTTGAGGCCAGGTGTTTGAGACCAGCCTGGGCAACATAGTGAGCCTCTGTCTCTACCAAAAAAAAAAAAAAAGAAGATTAGTTAAAAAATATTATAAGAAAAACTGCCCTGAGATACCACTAGACACCTATTAATCTAGCAAGACAAATAAAACAAGAAAACCTCAATGGCTTGTCACCTTTAACCTAACATGCCTCTAGCCAAAAAGCTTAAAAAAAAAACCACAAAGTATTCAATCAAAAATCAGCAATGCCAAAAAGGAACAAGGCCTACTGGTGGACTGCTGGAGACACACGAGTGAGCTCAGTGTTCCATAGGGAATCTGGCCATGTTGAACAAGAACCACTGAGATGTGCCTACCCTATAACCCAGTAATGCCATGCTAGAGAATTTATCCTGCAGAACCAACTCTGCAGAATAAGAAAGCAACCTGTGCTCAACTAGAAACTGAAAACTACTAAAATTTCTCTCAATAGGGAGATGATTCAGTAAATTTTCAAGGTGTATTTTTCCAATGGAATGCCACCATTTAAAAAGATAGATATGGGCCAGGCACGGTGGCTCATGCCTGTAATCCCAGCACTTTGGGAGGCCAAGGCAGGAGGACCACAAGATCAGGAGTTTGAGATCAGCATGACCAACATGGTGAAACCTCATCTCTACTAAAAATACAAAATTAGCCGGGTGTGGTGGTGCGTGCCGGTAATCCCAGCTACTCAGGAGGCTGAGGCAGGAGAATCGCTTGAACCCGGGAGTCCGAGGTTGCAGTGAGCCAAGATTGCACCACTGTACCCCAGTCTGGACGACAAAGTGAGACGCTGTCTCAAAAAAAAAAAAAAAAAAAAGATATGGAAAAGTATGCAGAGAAATATACAAAAAACAAAAGAGATGAAATTCTTTTTTGTTTTCTTTTTTTTTTTTTTTTTTGAGATGGAGTCTTACTCTGTCACCCAGGCTGGAGTGCAATGGTGTGATCTCGGCTCACTGCAACCTCCACCTCCCAGGTTCAAGCAATTCTCCTGCTTCAGCCTCCCTAGTAGCTGGGATTACAGGCACCCACCACCACATCCAGCCATTTTTTTTTTTTTTTTTTTTGGTAGTTTAATAGAGACAGGGTTTCACCATGTTGGCCAGGCTGATCTCGAGCTCCTGACCTCAAGCAATCCACCTGCCTCGGCCTCCCAAAGTGCTGGGATTACAGGCATAAGCCACCGTGCCCAGCCCAAGAGATGAAATTCTATATCCCCATGATGACAACATAGAGTATAGTCTGAGGAAGAGAACTAATATTTGTGGGGGCTACCATGGACCAAGCAGGATGCCAAACACTATATACAGCAGCTCATTTAATTCTCATGAAAACCTTACAAGGTAGGTATGCCTTTCTCCCACTTCACAAATGAAAAAACTGGAGCTCAGAGGGCGCCTATGTCTTTCTTAAGTCGCAGACCTAGTAAGTTGTAGGGCTGGGAATCTCTGTCCAGGTCTATAAGACTCCAGTTCTATGCTAATTTTTCCCCTACCCCATAACAGAAAGGGGCTGTGTTTATTTGAAATTGTTCTGGGTTCATGGGTTTGTATGGAGGTAGCCCTCTGAGTTTGTCAGACTACTAGTATGTAAGCTAGGCCCTGGGTTGGCAATATGCCAGTATGTCAGAGTCTGCCAGGAAGTCACATTGGCTGGCATGGGTCCCAGCCTAGGAGAGGGCAGTGAAGATCCCTGCTGGGGGGCAGAATTGGGAGCCATCTCCAGGACACTGACATCAGGAGGAGTGCAGGTGGAGTCCCCACATACAGGTATCCCCCAAGGAAACAGAAATCACCCTCCAGAGTTGAGCTTGGGGCAATGTGCATGTATCCAGTCCAAGAGAGTTGGAAAGGAAAAGGGCACCACGCTGGCCCCATGTGCAAGGCTCTGATGGTCCAGTTGGGGACATTATACCTAGGATCACACAGGGCTTCCAGTGGGTCCTGGGAGCCAATGAGCTGCAAAAGTGTTTGAAAACATCCCAGGTGGATGCAGTGATGCTGAGTATAACCAGGCTTGTGTGGAGGCCTCAAGCTGCTGGTGGCAATTTAAAGACTAATGCAAAAAGATGGACACCCAAGATCTAACTGGTGAGAATGGGCTTTAAGGAAGACAGAAAGGCAGCTCTGGAGTGAGTCAGCCTGTCAGTGACTGCAGCTGTGGCTGGGAGACCCTACCTGGTCTGGGACAATGCTGGTTGCTTGTGAGAACTTCGGGATGAGTCAGGCTGGGGAGAGAAGGTGTCCAGGGACTGAAGACCAACAAATGAGAAAGGGACAGAACCTCAAATATGGCTCATAGGTGAGATGGGGCTGAGGGTGGGAACCCTCACAGGGAGTTGTGCCCAGTGTCTTCTTGATGCAAGGTGCTTCATGGTGGAGGAGGCCTCCTGCCCACCCAGCATAGGGGACAACAGGGATGGTCTAACCCCCAGGCTCTGTGGCTGGGTGACATCAGGGCCTGGCTATAAAGGGGTGGTGACCATGAACAGTGCTGACCGCAGGTCCCAGCAGAGTTAGGGTAATAAACTAGGCCAGCTGCAGCAGCCCCTAGGACTGCCTACAAAAGTTATACCACTGCCCATCCGCTCCTGATACCCACACCAGTAGGGAAGGGCAAGACTTAGAGCAAAAGAAGGATTGGTAAGACATTTTTCCTCCACTAAGGTCAGACCCGGCCGGGCATGGTGGCTCAAGCCTGTAATCCCAGCACTTTGGGAGGCCGAGACGGGCGGATCACGAGGTCAGGAGATCAAGACCATCCTGGCTAACACAGTGAAACCCTGTCTCTACTAAAAAAAAATACAAAAAACTAGCCGGGCGAGGTGGCGGGCGCCTGTAGTCCCAGCTACTCGGGAGGCTGAGGCAGGAGAACGGCGTGAACCCGGGAGGCGGAGCTTGCAGTGAGCTGAGATCGTGCCACTGCACTCCAGCCTGGGCGACAGAGCGAGACTCCGTCTCAAAAAAAAAAAAAAAAAAAAAAAGTCAGACCCTTTCCATTGGAACTCAAGTGTCAGTGCCAGACAGAAGCTTAACTTTCACCCTGACTCACACTGCACTTCTCAGGCTCCCAGCCTTCACTTTATATGCTTTGGACTTGAGGGGTACTGTCCTGTTCTACTTTTGAATTGCTCACATCTGTTGCTTTGTTCGCCTTTCAAGATTCTAGATTCCGTCAAGGTAGAGACTTGTTCTGGGACACTCTTGTATTCCCCAAATGCCAGGAATATTTGGTACACTGAGTTAGTCTAAAAATGTGCTATCTGAGATCTCACTGGTGAGAAAACAGCACATCAGCTGGGAGAGCTACTCCAGATCTTTCTCTTACTAAGTTTTTGGAAGTTACAGGAAAATACATGCTCATCAAAAGTGATTTGGAAATATGAAGTGACAGAAAGAGGACCAAAAAAAAAAAAATCCCTCATGTCCCTCAAAGTTTTCCAATCAAAAGGTTTCTTCCCAATGTTAAAACTACGTTCCAGCTGGGTGCAGTGGCTCACACCTGTAATCCCAGCACTTTGGGAGGTTGAGGTGGGTGGCTCATAAGACCAGCCTGGCCAAGATGGTGAAACCCCATCTCTACTAAAAATACAAAAATTAGTCAGGCCTGGTGGTGGGCGCCTGTAATCCCAGCTACTCAGGAGGCTGAGGCAGAGAATTGCTTGAACCTGGGAGGTGGAGGTAGCAGTGAGCTGAGATCGTGCCACTGCACTCCAGCCTGAGCGACAGAGCAAGACTCTGTCTCACAAAAAAAAAAAAAACAACCATGTTCCACTTCACTATATGTTGACAGGGCAGTGAGTACCATGCAGGCTGGTTTGGAGGGAGACCTAACGATCTCCATGCTGATCCTCCAAAGGGCAGTGCTATGGGCCTCTCACAGGCTGGACTTCACTCTCTGGAACTTATTTGTAATATCAGCCTGAGCCACCCCAAGCTTTACGGCTTCTTCTGGTCTCTCTCTTGGACTTTTGCTGTTGTGACTCAGCTGAAATTGCGAGGCTTGCAGGAGCAGACCCACACTCACCTTTGCCACAATTCCCTCTGCATGTGACACAGACCTCTCATCAGCCCGCCCGTGGAAAACAGGCCTTCTGTGCCACTGTCTTCCTGGACCTTCCCCAGGTCTCTTGGATCCTTCCAGAAGTTGGGTAACCAGATGTGCAGGCAGTGCCTCAGGACTAGACAAGTCATGGCTTGAATGTAAGGTTCAGAGAGCCCTGTGCTGTGCCTGACACAGGGGAGCTATAACTTTGCAGGGGACAACCCCAAAGCCAGTATATTTACACCATTGTCTCTTTTTGGAGGGGATGTATTTTAAACACCCTAAAAGATAACTAGAGAATCTGTTCAAAGAGCTGGAAAATCAGAGCGTTAAGGGGTTGAACTGCATTCCACAAAATTCACATGCCAGAAGGCAGAGTTAGGAGTGAGCCAAGATCGTGCCATTGTACCCCAGCCTGGGCAACAACAGTGAAACTCCGTCTCAAAAAAAAAAAAAAAGCGGAGCTTGCAGTGAGTGGAGATCGCGCCACTGCACTCCAGCCTGGGTGACAGAGCAAGACTCCATCTCAAAAAAAAAAAAAAAAAAAAAAAGAGGAGAACCACACAGAGACAGACACACTCAGAAGAGAATGTCATGTGAAGACACACACACAGAGGGGAGACAGCCTTGTGATAATGGAGGCAGGGATTGGAGTTACACAGCTGCAAGCCAAGAAATGCCAAGGATTGCTGGCAACCACTAGAAGCTCGGAGAGAGAGTATGGCCTCCTGTCAGCACCTTGATATAGGACTTCTGGCCTCCTGAACTGTGAAAGCATTCATTTCTGTTGTTTGAGCCATCAGTTTGCAGTAATTTGTCAAGGCAGCCCTAGCAAACCAACACACAGAGTGAATACAGTGCGTCCCACAGATGGCAGGGTATGGAAGCAAAGTGTAGAACCGAAAGCATATGTCCATAAACTTGATGACTAGGGTCATCCTATGTCATAAGTCTATAAAAATTATTCAAGTAAAAACTGTACAGGTATTTCATACATTTCCAAAATTTACCTTGAGAAACTCTGGTTAAAAAAAATAGTAGGGGTGTCTTAATTTTCCCAAATCAGCCAGGCGCGGTGGCTCACACCTGTATTCCCACAACTTTGGGAGGCTGAGGCGGGTGGATCACCTGAGGTCAGGAGTTTGAGACCAGCCTGGCCAACATGGTGAAATCCCCTCTCTACTAAAAATACACAAAATTAGCCAGGCATGGTGGTGTGTGCCTGTAGTCCCAGCTACTCGGGAGGCTGAGGCAGAAGAATTGCTTGAACCCAGGAGGCAGAGGTTGCAGTGAGCCGAGATCGCTCTACTGCACTCCAGCCTGGGCAACAGGAGCAGAAACTCCATTGCAAAAAAAAAAAAAAAATCAAATCAAGATTAGTCAATAACAGATTGACATTAGGGGGCTTTCTCAGGGATGACTGTTTCCTACCTCTCCCTCAGAGTCTAAATGCCTGTAGGCACACCATCATGTGCCCACCCCAACCCAAAACCTTCAGAAGGAAAATGCCAGTCTCATACTAAAAGTGACGCAGCTGTTCAGCAGAAATAAGTAGCACACAATTAATAGTTAATCCAGGGCTTATCTCCTGGCAGCTATATATCAAGAAAGGACCACTTAGGAAAATAAAATGATACTCAGTCTTGCTTTCCAAAGGTTCTACCAAGAGAAACCCTGTCTCAGCTTTTCATAGGATTAGTCAGCTCCAATCTAGTGCTTGGGGTAACAATTTGGAGGGGAAAACCCTCAAGTCACTCCATCATATCTGAAGTGACATATAACCATGGGAAGTCAACTGCCCCTCTCAAAGCCAAGCATCATCTGCTGCTCTTGCCCACTGACAACACTGCTGGTGAGACAAGCCGCTGGTTTGCCAAACCCTGGGACACTCTGTTGTCTTTAACGAAATGGAAAGTAACAAAGCCACACTGGCTTATAAATAATTATTAGGAATGAAACTTTGTTCGACTGTGATGTATCGAGGCATCATGGTGTTTGCCAGCTTTTAAAAATGATCAGGATGTCAGAAAGCTAGCATGGCAAGGGATGTAGAGGGTGGTCATCTGGTTCCCACTTCCTCCCTCCTGCCTCTTCTCAGAAAGCCAGAGCCCCAAGCTAGAGACATACTGCGCAAATGAAGCAGGTGTCATGCCAGGTGTGGCCCAGGGCTTCAATAAACTTGTCGCCGGCCTCCACGGGGAAATCACAGCCGTGACACTTGGTGCTGAACAGATTGATGTAGTCTGAAATGAAAAGCAGAGTGAAGACCACGCACCCAGTAGGGCAGTGGGGACCCAAAGCCAAGACAACCCCCAAATCAGTGGGCAGGGGCAGGGGGTGAAATCTGATTGGTTGTTTGTAATCTCACAGATGAAATACTCAGTTACATGACTGATAGTTTTCCATTTTCCAATCATTGCACTGATGTTCAGACCCAGGCTTAGACACCATCTCATGCTAGTTTGATTTGCAAACACTTTCTGGAACTGTCATTAACATTCTGCAGGGAGATTGTCTCCTCTGCTTCTGTCACCTCTAATAGACCAAACAGATCAAGCCCCAAAGAGAAAACAATCCACGTTTCCAAACGGCTATGCTTACTTTGGAAGAATGAGGGTCCAACGTATTTAAGAGTTATGGAATGTTCTTTGCTTGGCCATTCTTCTGTCATGGGGCATTTGTGTTGACAACAAGTTTTTACTACTATAAAGACTATTTTAACTATTTTATTGGGGCATGTCCTCCTCCTCCTTCCCTACCCCCAACCAAGGAGATAATGCTATTAAGTATTATTTATATGATGCTTTGCAATTTACCAAGCATTTTCACATGGATGATGTTATTTACAAGTATCTCAATGTCAGGGACTACATCTTAGCTTTCTTTGCACTCCCAGCACAATGACTGACACACAGTCAATATCCAAAACATACATAGGGAATGAACGCATTAACCAATTAATCAGTTAATCAGTGAATGAGTCTGATCACAAAATCCCTCAGAGATTGAACTATTATTATCTTTTTGTTTTGTTTTGTGTATGAGAAAATTGAGACTCAAAGAGGTGAAGGGCCCAGCCAGCATCCCACAGCTGAGGCACAGTGGGTCAGGTTCTGTGCTCCTTCACCAGGGCAGCTGTCCTCTCTGGCCCAAAGGGGCTACAGTTCTACCACACTGGCTGTAGAACATCTCTAGATTATTCTAGAAAAGCTCCATCCCATTTACAAAGCCTTCATCCCTCCTGAGAGGTGTACGCATTCCTCCACAACTCTTCTACAGTTGGCTTCTTCTTAAGTAATTTCCTGTTCTTCTTGTGGACAGTATGTCCATTCATTGTCTTAGACCACGTCTTACTGAGTGCCAGTGTGCCATGGGGGTTACAAAATTGGACTCTGAATAAAGGAAGAGCTAAGTTCAAATCCCAACTCTACTAAGAAACATTCAAACCTGGGGTAAGTCACCTAACTTCTCAAGGTCTCAACTTACTTATCTATATAATGGGAATAATTATTGTACTGAACTCTTGGGGTTTTGAGTGGATTAAATAAGATAATGTAAGTGAAGTATTTGGCACAAGCACTCAAAAATGTTGGCTCTTATTTTGAAAGTCTTCGTAACTGAAGCAAGGAGGGAAGGGAACCATGATTTGAGTGCCATTGTGCCTCTTGTTTAATCCTCATGACATCTCTGTGAAGAGATAATATTCTTTATTTATTTATTTATTTATTTATTTATTTTTGTGATGGAGTCTTGCTCTGTCACCAGGTTGGAGTGCAGTGGCATGATCTTGGCTCATTGCAACCTCCACCACCCGAGTTCAAGCAATTCTCCTGCCTCAACCTCCCGAGTAGCTGGGAGGACAGGCATGTGCCACCACACCCAGCTAATTTTTTTCTGTATTTTTAGTAGAAACGGGGCTTCACCATTATGGCCAGGATGGTCTCGATCTCTTGACCTTGTGATCCGCCCGCCTCGGCCTACCAAAGTGCTGGGATTACAGGTGTGAGCCACCGTGCCCAGCCTATTTCTTTATTTTTTGAAAGCAGACTCTCACTCTGTCACCTAGGCTGGAGTACAGTGGCACAATCTCAGCTCGCTGCAACCTCTGCCTCCCAGGTTCAAGCAATTCTCCTGCCTCAGCCTCCCAAGTAGCTGGGATTACAGGCACGTGCTACCACGCCTAGCTAATTTTTGTATTTTCAATAGAGATGGGGTTTCACCATATTGGCCAGGCTGGTCTTGAACTCCTGACCTCAAGTGATCCACCCACCTTGGTCTCCCAAAGTGCTGGGATTACAGGCATGAGCCACTGCGCCTGGCCTAGTATTCCCATTTTAAAGGGGAGGAAACTGACTGAAGAGGTTCCATCACATAAGTCATAAGGAGCAGCCCCAGTCCTGATGGACTCCAATGTTCATCCTACTTCCATGGTTTTACGCTGTCTCCAGCTACTTATCGGCCTGCCATTGAGCTTTGATCAGTTACACTTATCTCTCGCATATGTTTTCCAATATACAGCTTCCCCTTTTGTGCCTAATTGTAGCTTGTCATGCAAATGCTCTTATGTATCCTGGTCCATCAATCCTCTCTGATGGAACACTTAATTTCTTTAGTAGGCAGAAATGCATTGCCTTGCCAGAGCTAAGAAAACATCATACGGCCGGGCACGGTGGCTCACGCCTGTAATCCCAGCACTTTGGGAGGCTGAGGCGGGCGGATCACGAGGTCAGGAGATCGAGACCATCCTGGCTAACATGGTGAAACCCCGTCTCTACTAAAAATACAAAAAATTAGCCAGGCGTGGTGGTGGGCGCCTGTAGTCCCAGCTACTCGGGAGGCTGAGGCAGGAGAATGGCGTGAACCCAGGAGGCGGAGCTTTCAGTGAGCCGAGATCCAGCCACTGCACTCCAGTCTGGGCGACAGAGCAAGACTCCGTCTCAAAAAAAAAAAAAAAAAGAAAACATTGTTCTGCTTCCTTTAGAAAGTTAACAGCACAGGTTGCAGTTCACTCTGTGCTCTGCAGGAACTTACTACTATGTGGTATGGGCTGACTCGTCTCCACCTGAGAACTAGTCCTTCACCCCACTTACGACTTCTTTCTTATCACTCCCAGGTGGTCTCATGGTGCCCTGGACTTTCTCTTACACCTCCATGTCTCTGTGTAAACCAGGCCCTGGGCTTAGAAAACCATCCCCACTTTCTGTACCTGAGAGAATCTCTGCAATCTTTTGTGCTAGACTGTACTTCAAGGAAGTCTTCATCCCCTGCCTACCCCAACCAAGAGTGATGAGATGGCCTTGCTGAAGGCTTTCTCTGGGCTTCCCTCCTCCATTTATCCATGTATCCTATCCATTCATTCATCACCTCCTTTTTTTTTTTTTTTTTTAGATAAAGTCTTGCTCCGTCACCCAGGATGGAATGCAATGATATGGTCACAGTTCACTGCAACCTCAACTTCCTGGGCTCAAACTATGCTCCCACCTCAGGTTCCTGAGCAGCTGGGACCACAGGTGTGCACCACCACGGTCAGCTACTTCAATTTTTTTTTCTTCCAGAAACGGGGTTTCCCTATATTGTCCAAGCTGGTCTTAAACTCCTGGGCTCAAGGGGTCCTCCTGCCTTGGCCTCCTAAAGTACTATGATTACAGGCGTGAGCCACCAAGCCGGGCTGTGTTCCATATTTAAATAAATATAAAAATTAAATTAAATGGTTCAAACAACTAATTAAATAGTGATTCCTTCTCTTACTGGCTTTTCACAGATTAAGCTATTAAAGTGGCTTGAATTGGCCAGGTGCGGTGGCTCATGCCTGTAATCCCAGCACTATGGGAGGCCGAGGCGGGTAGATCACGAGGTCAGGAGTTCAAGACCAGCCTGGCCAAGATGGTGAAACCCTGTCTCTACTAATAATACAAAAATTGGCCAGGCTTGGTGGCAGGAACCTGTAATGCCAGCTATTTGGGAGGCTGAGGCAGAGAACTGCTTGAACCCGGAAGGCGGAGGTGGCAGTGAGTCAAGATCGCGCCACTATACTCCAACCTGAGCAACACAGCGAGACTCTGTCTCCAAAAAAAAAAAAAAAAAAAAAAAAAAAGGCTCGAATTTACTTCTGGAATGCCTTGTCTTGCCCACTGATTAATTTTTCTGTTTTAAATTCGATTCCGTATGATTTGGAGAATTGTCACTTTGTTTTAAAATTTGGTAGCACGGGTCTGATCCTAATATATATATTTTTTAAGTTGGCATTTTTCTTCACTCGTTTCTACAAAAGGAGAACATTGCTGGTACCAAATAAAGTCTGTGCATGGGCATTTTCCACAAGGAGCATAATCTAGCTCATTTATTTATTCCTTCCTTTATTTCTCTCTTTAAGTCTTTCTAATTTTCTTTGACTCTCTCTTGTCCCAAGCTGAATTACTACCCTCGCATTTAATGGATTTTATTGCTATTGTAAAAGGATTTCCATCCATCAAATTGCGGGTGCTCTGTGTTGAAAAGGGGCTTAGTACTCTTCTAGAGCAATGATTCCCAAACGTCAGAAGCACATGGAGGGTTTGTTGAAACACAGGGTGCCAGGCTCCCCTCTAGAGTTTCTAATTCACCAGATCTGGGGTGGGGCCTGAAGATCTGCATTTCTAACAAGTTCTCAGGTGATGTTGCTGCTGGTGCTGGGACCACACTTCGAGAAACACTTCTGATTCCCACACCTAACTGAAACACCTGGGTAGGGTGGGGCACCCTATGAAATGCTGCTTCTGTGGGTCTGAGGTAGGTCTGAAAAATCTATTTTCTCTCTAGTTTGTTAAGTTCCCTAGGTGACCGTGATGCCAGGTTTGGGAACTGCCCAGGTGCAGGTTCATCTGTGAAGGGCTGACCCTCCTACCTCTCTTCCTTATATGCAGTTGTCAGCTTATCTTTGCAGCCAGCTGAAGCATTTTTCAGCCTAGACCCTATCATTCTGGCTCAATATGCAGATTTGACAGGACTCCCTTCTGTGTCTTCTTCCAAATTGTTGATTAAAATGACAAGACATAAAAATGAAGTTTCACCTCATACCCATTAGGATAACTACTATTTTAAAAAAAACAGAAAATAACAAGTGTTTGCAAGGCTACCAGAGAAATTGGAACCTTTGTACTCTGTTAATGAGTTTGTAACACAGTGCAGCCGTTATGGAAAACAGTAAGAGGTTCCTTACAAAATCAAAAATAGAACAAAATCAAAAATAGGCATGGTGGCTCATGCCTGTAATCCCAACACTTTGGGAGGCCAAGGCAGGAGGATTGCTTGAGCCCTGGATTTCAAGACCAGCCTGGGCAACATAGCAAGACCTCATCTCTACAAAAAATTATGAAAATTGGCTAGGCATGGTGGCAGATGTCTGAAGTCCCAGCTACAGGATTAGGTGGGAGGATCAACTGAGCCCAGGAGGACAAGGTTGCAGTAAGCCATGATTGTGCCACTGCACTCCAGCCTGGACAACGGAGGAGGAAATGGAGACTCAGAAGGGGTAAATAATTTGCCCATCGCCATTCAGCCTGGAAGTGGCCCATGCGGGATTCGAGTCTGGGTCTCTCCAGGTACCTAGGTCTGAAGGTAAATCTACTTCCTCACTGTCTTCTGTTAACACTAGACCATCTTCTTCCTGGATCTTCTTACTCAAAACATCATTTTTGAGAATCTTTTTGGGGGAGTTGCTATGACAAGGGGCAGCAGTGATAATGGAAATCTATCATTCTTTCAAAAGCCTCAGACACAAATTGAGGCTTATCTCAAATAATAGAAGTTATAATGCTTTTTTTTTTTTTTTTTTTTTTTNGCCCCTGCTCTAAGGATCTGTTGAACATTGAGCTTGATTTAGGGTTTTTGGCAGAAGAAATTTTTTTTTTGTTTGTTTGTTTTTTTGAGACAGAGTCTCGCTCTGTCGCCCAGGCTGGAGTGCAGTGGCCGGATCTCAGCTCACTGCAAGCTCCGCCTCCCAGGTTTACACCATTCTCCTGCCTCAGCCTCCCGAGTAGCTGGGACTACAGGTGCCCGCCACCTCGCCCGGCTAGTGTTTTGTATTTTTTTTAGTAGAGATGGGGTTTCACCGTGTTAGCCAGGATGGTCTCGATCTCCTGACCTCGTGATCCACCCGTCTCTGCCTCCCAAAGTGCTGGGATTACAGGCTTGAGCCACCGCGCCCGGCTGTTATAATGCTTTTAGTAGAAGAATACTAGCAATCTGTATAAGCATAACAGCACTTTCTTTAACTACCAATCAATATCATATGCTCATAAGAAACGAAAGGACTGGTGTTATCTTCTCCCTTTTACAGATATAGAAACTGAGGCACGGAGTAACTAAGTGGCATGTTTCAGGTCATTCAGTTAACTTCAGAGCTGGGAAGGGCATTCACTAGTACAAGAACCCAAGACGTTTCTTTTCTTTCTTTTTTTTATTTTTTTTTCAGATGAAGTCTCACTGTGTCGCCCAGGCTGGAGTGAAATGGCAGTATCTCAGCTCACTGCAACCTCTGCCTCCCGGGTTCAAACGATTCTCCCATCTCGGCCTCCCAGGTAGCTGGGATTACAGACACCCGCCATCATGCCTGGCTATTTTTGTAGAGACGGGGTTTCACCGTGTTGGTCAGGCTGGTCTTGAACTCCTGACCTCAGGTGATTTGCCCGCCTTGGCCTCTCAAAGTGCTGAGATTACAGGCGTGAGCCACCGCGCCAGGCCAAGACTTTTATTTTCTAATTCACAGTCGGGGAAAGAAGTTTTAATTTTGTTTTGCTTTTTCCCTTGAGGAACTGAATGTTTTCTCTTTTCTGGTTTTAAAGTAAACTAACTTACTGTGTTTCTCTTTTTGCCCTCAAATTTGTTACCTGGTTAGTCCCTGCAGCTCTGTTATTCTTCATAATCGGCATGCTTGCTTTTACCACCTCTGATTTTCTGGTTCTACTGTCTTAGCCTTCATGTCTGTGTTACCTTTTCTGGAATCTGCTTCAGAAAGGTCTGAAGGGGAAAGTCTCTGAATAAATGAGTGACTGACTCCCACCTATCTAATGACGTGCTTTGTCTCCTGAATTTACAATAATTTACTCGGCATTTTAACATAACATATAGCATTTTGGGGGTACAGAGAAACTCTGAATTCACTCAGTGAGATTACAGGAATCTGAAGGAACATCAAAGTCTGATAAATATCATAGGGGCAGAGGAAGGGGTCTCGCATATTTGATGCTCTACATGCCTTCTCTGGTGTAATCCTCACCACGGTTCTCTAAGGCGGGTGTTTACAGATTAGGAAAGTAAGGCTCAGAGAACGTTACTAACTTGCTCAGGATTACAAAGCAGCCCGAAGTGGAACCAGGAATAGAATGAAGGACAAAGTCCATAGCCAAGGCCTTTTCAGAATAGACCTTGTGGTCTCCAAATCAAAATAACCTGAAAGGTTTCCCAAGTGGTCATAAGATGGCAACTTGTGAGCTACATTTTTTTTTTTTTTTTTTTTTTTTGAGATACAGGATCCTACTCTGTTGCCTAGGTTGAATACAATGGTGCTATCACAGGTTACTGCAGACTTGAACTCCTGGACTCAAATGATCCTCCCACTTCAGCCTCCTGAGTAGCTGGGACTACAAGCACGCACCACTACACCTGGCTAATGTTTATATTTTTTGCAAAGACTGGGTCTTGCTATGTTGCTGGTTTCAAACTCCTGGGCTCAAGCAATTCTTCTGCCTCGGCCTCCCAAAGTGCTGGGATTAAGGTGTGAGCCACCTACCCAACCAGATCCACATATTTGATGCATAAAATAAGCTATAGACTCTGCACCTCACTCTCCCCAAAGCTACAACCATATGGGCAGGGGAGATAGTTAACTTCCTTTGTGTGATATTAGCATGATTCTACCATTAAAAACAAAAACAAAGGTTTCTTCCAGAAATAAAGGCCTCTGGGTGGCTGGATGTGAATGGATTAGGCAGGAGTTAGTTCCCTGTGCCTGCCCCTTTCTCCCAGTCTGCAGGGCCTCCCCGCATGCCATCAAAGTGTTCCTACCTTTCTCGCAGTAGGGCTCCCCATCTTCCATGTGGAAGAGGCTGTTTCCGAAAGGCTTCTTGCAGGCCGCACAGACGAAGCAGGTGGTGTGCCATGTCTGTCTCAAGGCATGCATCACTTCCTGGGGGAAAGAGCCTGAGCTCAGGACAGAAAGCAGAAAGGGAGCGGGCTTGACTACCCCACCAGGCTCCGGCCACTGCCCGAGCATCCTACTGGGGAATAGGGCAGGAGAGCTCAGGATGCAGGCCTCGGTCACTCTGAAGAAAGACCCAGGGGCGGCAGAGAAGGGGTTGTCACTCTCCAGCTGGGTGCCAGGTCTTGTGCATTCTTACATAAACTGTGATGCTTAATCCTCCCATTAAACCTGGGAGGAGGTACTGCTTATTACTGTCATTTACCAAAGAGGCATTGAGGGTCAAGGCCACATTCTGGTGAGTGGTAAAGTCAGGTTATGAAGCAATCACTTGCTTTGCAGAAGTTCCACCACCACTTCAAGCTGTGTGGTACAGGCGCACAATCATCTCTTGCATCAAGTTCATTTATCCCCAAGTTTATTGGTGGCAAACCAATTCCCTTTCAGGATAAAAATGGAGTTGCTTTCTCTCTGTTACCAGCAACTTCTTGGCTTCCTAATGGGACCCCATGATCTTGGGGAAGGGCTGGGGAAGAGACGTGGGTCAGAGGAAAGGGAGGCTGTCCACTTACCCCCATAATTTTGGTGTTGCACTTGGCACAGAGTGGGGCAAAGAACTGCTCATAACATCGCTCACAGTAAACGTTGTTCTGCTCTTCCACAAAGCACACATCTGCCAGGGAACTCTTGCAGTAGGCACAGTTGAACTCCTCAGGGTGCCAAGAACGGCCCATGGCTACCAGAAATGGGCCCCTGGGGAAGCAGAGAATGGCACCCAGTAAGGCAGCCCCCAGAACTTGGAACTAGGTATTTCAAGAACCCCAACACTGTTTATACTTTTACCCAATAACTCTGACTTTTGTGACTGTTCTGATGAAGTAATGTGAAATTCAGAGAAAGCTCCATGCAGAAAGGTGATCATTGTTGCATCACTTACAATAAAGAAAACCAGGAAGCAACTCAAACATCTACCAATAGGGGACTGGGTAAACATATCATAGAATTCAGTTGACCACTGATAATGATAGTAAGATATCCAATAATGATGATGCTGATGGCTAACATTTATTAAGTGATTACTGTGTGTCAGGTTCTAGTCAAGAGACTTTTGCATTTATTAACTTGCTTAATTGTCACAACAATCCTACGAAGTAGGTACTATTATAATACCCATTTTTAGATAGGGAAACTGAGGCACACAGAGTTTGAACAACTTGTTTAAGGCCATAGGGCTAGTAAGTGGTAGACCCAGGATACAAACCTGTATTGTCTAGCTCCAGGTTAGCAGTCAGAACAGTGGGACTACAAGGACATTTCTTTATATTCTAATTTTTATTTTTCTGTGTTTTCTAATTCTTCACTAATGAATATGTATTACCTTAGTTTTAAATAAAAGTGTATTTTTCATGCATATAAGCTCACACCACACATGCATACAAACATACTGTATTCAAACAACAGCACCCATGGTCCATGGCTTCTAAGTGTGAAATCACTTGTTTTCATTTTAGTCTGGCAGATGCCCACCAACTCCCTGAGCAGCCCAGGCCTATCTGTGGAAAGACCCAGAAGCAACCCTAAAGGAAAACTGGGTCAAAACCCACACTGTCTTACAACATGCCCCGTAAACCTACTGACAAGTCTGGTGATTCCCAGAACTCAACCTTAGCCCAAGGGAGAGTTCCTGGCACCAGGCACCCTGCTGGAGCTTCACCCACATACCTCATGCCAACCTCCCAGCTCCCTGGGGGAGTGGGTGTCACACAAGTATGGCAGCTAAGGCTCAGAGAGGTCAGACCAGAGGGCAAGCCAGAAGGACCCGAGCCTTTCTCCCTACACCTGCCTCCTACCCCCATCTCTCCCTACCAGGGCTCAGACTGTGGACAAGAACCCCTCACACACGCCCTTCCAGTGCCCCAATGCAGGGGCACAGCTGGACCATACCGGATGACGTTGTTGCAGTGGCCGCAGAGTGGAGTCCGGCTGCTGGCTGGGAAGCGCTCAGCCCTCTGGACGGTCCCCCTGGCAAGTGGTGACACCTGTGGACCCGCCGGGGTGTAGGCTGGGCCCCCCCGGGGCAGGGTCTGCTTGCTGATGGAAGTGGTGCTCTTGCCCGGGGCAAACTTCTGGGAGAAGCTGTCATCTGTCACCCAGGGGGGACGGCTAGCAGGCTCCACAGGGCCCCCGCTATAGGCCGCCGAGGGTGCGGGGTTATAGTTGGGAGCAGGCGAAGGGGTATAGGCTAGTGCTGGGGATGGAGTGTAGGCAGGGGCAGGCGAGGGGGTATAGGCAGGGGCAGGTGAGGGGGTATAGGCAGGGGCAGGTGAGGGGGTGTAGGCAGGGGTAGGCGAGGGAGTGTAGGGAGTGGGACTGTAATTGGCCCCTGGGGACGGGCTGTAGGTAGATGCAGGCACTGCAAAAGCCAAAAACAAAACAAAACAAAACAAAACAAAAACCCCAAGAAAGGTGTGTCAGGAATTCATTCTTCCCAGTTCCCCTCACTCCCAGCCAGAGAAAAGGAAAAGGCGGCTTTAACATTAGAGCATACAATTTCAGTTTTTTTGGGAGACTTGTTCCTGAACTTCTTGATGGCCCAGATTTGAATTCTCAGCAGGGCTTCCAGAGAGCTAGAGAGCAAGCACAGCAGAGCCCTCGACATGGGCTGGAAAAGGGACATGGCTATAAATATCTGCAGCTGTGCAGGGTGGGGCTCCGCCAGGCCTTGACTGTCCAAGGCCTGCAGAAGACGGGGAGTGGGGGTGGGGGTACCTGGGCGGGAAGGGGTGGGAGTGGATCAGCTCGCCCTTGACTGCACGATGCTTTCAGTTGCACTCTGACCAGTGATTTGACATCTGAAATACCATCCTTAGCATGAGTTTGCTGAACCTGGACCTAGGTCAGCCCTCAGGACAAAGCAGGTGACCTGGGTTTTCAGGTTCACGTTTCAGGTTTAGCTACAATTACTTTCTTGAAAAACAGCTCAGCTTGATTTGTACTGGGGGAAATTCCATCTTGGTTTGATTAGGGTGGGGGGGATCTTGAAGGAGGCATTCAGAGGGTGCTGGGCAGAGACTCTAGGGTGACACAGCCCAGAAGTAGCTGCTCATTTGGCCCGTGGCTGCCCTGGGGGACCCCTGTACCTCCACATCGCTTTAGTGGAAGCTGAGAGTGTGTCTGAGTGACTGTCTAAAGATTGTCCAGGCAGTCAGAGCACAGGGAAGAGAATGCACTGCCTCACTTCTACCACACCCTCCTCCAACTCCCTGAGAGCAGAAAACCGTTTTGGGCTCACAGCACAGAAAAAGCATTGCAACTGCTTACCCACAGCCCTCTTCAGCCTGGGCTCTCAACACCCAGCCAGGGCAGACCCAGCTGTACCCTGCACGCAAGATCCAGCTGGCCTCCTCTTCCAGCGAGTGAGGTTCCAGAAGCCTCACCTCATTTCAGTCTGCTCCTCGGGAAAGAGGCCTCATTCCCCCAACCCTAGGAAGCATGTTGGCACAGCCTCCCTCCCCATTCCTGAGCTCAGCCTGGGCAGGATGGACTGCACTGAGGCAGTCCCCACACCCACACCCTGCCTCTGCCTCCCACCCCACACTCCAGCCTCAACCTGGAGAGGAAGGTTTTTCTTAGGGCCCAAGACCCTGGCCCCACCTCCAGTCTCTCTTTCCCACCTGGTTCCCCTGGGCCACCTGGGGCAGCCTGTGGCTCCCACTCTGCACCTTCCACTCCCAGGTGACCCACCCTTCAGAGCTGGATGACCTGGAAATCCCTGTGCTGGGGGTGAGTAGGGACCAGGTAGATAGGATCCATCCATGTTGTTGAAGGAAGAAGAGATAAAACCCTCCACAGCCCTGCCCCGGAGCCATCCTGCCAGTGAGGCCTTCAAAAGATAATACCGGCCCGGCATGGTGGCTCACGCCTGTAATCCCAGCACTTTGGGAGGCTGAGGCAGGCGGATCACAAGGTCAGGAAATCAAGACCGTTCAGGCTAACACCATGAAACTCCGTCTCTACTAAAAATACACAAAATTAGCCAGGCATTGTGGCGAGCGCCTGTAGTCCCAGCTACTCAGGAGGCTGAGGCAGGAGAATGGTGTGAACCCAGGAGGCGGAGCTTGCAGTGAGCCGAGATTGTACCACTGCACTCCAGCCTGGGCGACAGAGCGAGACTCTGTCTCCAAAAAAAAAAAAAAAAAAAAGAGAGAGATAATACCTTCTCCATAAGGAATCTTCCTCTCCTTTAGGGGTAATGAGGCACATAGCATCTGTCATCTGAATCGGTCTTCACATTATTCCCCCTTTACACTCGAGGTCACTGAGGCTCAGACAGAGCTAGTAAGTGGGAATACATCTCCAAAACCATTCATTATATCATCCCAAGCTGCCTCTGTAAAGATCATGAGTCCAATTTCTAGAAAATCTTGGTGCAACATGTCAGGGAGGAGTCATTTTCAACATGGAGGAGACCTCATGCTGTGGAGTCTTGATAGCATAGCCAAGAGCCCTGGCTGCAGGACCCAGCTCTACTACTTCCTGGTTGTGTGTCCTTGGGCAAGTTCCTTAACCTCTCTGGGCCTCAATTTCTTCATCTAAAACTGGCAATACTAATTCTTACCATCTTACAAGGTTATTATGAGGATTAAGGGAAGGTAAGAAATATAAAAGAGCTTAGCCTGGTACCTGGCATAGTGTGTCACTAAATGTGAGTGAGGATGGCAAGGATGGGGACAACATGGGTGTCAGGGTCACATGTACTGTCAGCCTGTCTCATGACCTGCTGCTCACCTAGGGAAGCCTAGCCCCGTTAGACTGGTAGGGCCGGGGGTTGTGGGAGAGGAGGGAAGGAAAATGGAACATCTTGAAGTCAGATAACCCGAGACTGAGGTCTATTCAGTGGTGGTGGAATGCCTGACGCCCTGCCTGCCCCACAGGGCATGCTGGGGACCTGCTGGAGTGACATAGTGCATGGATTTTATAAATGTGTACAGCCCAAATTTGAGGTATTGTCACCCTCCCTAACAACTTCGCAGAGAATCTCAAAATGCTGGGGGAAGAAGTGATTCCAGGAACGCCACCAGGAACAGAGAGCAGGGAGAGGTGATCTAGCACAACTTCAGAGCAGCTTCATCCCTCTGTTATACGTAAGGGGGTTCTGTGCAACATTTCCTTTCTTTCTAAAGTGCAATTCTCTGCTAAAAAAAGATTAAGATTGGCTGGGCACGGTGGCTCACTCCTGTAATCCCAGCACTTTGGAAGGCTGAGGCTGGTGGATCACCTGAGGTTAGGAGTTCGAGACCAGCCTGGCCAACATGGTGAAACCCCCATCTCTACTAAAAATTCAAAAAAATTAGCCGGGCATGGTGGTGAGCGCTTTGTAAATCCAGCGACTCGGGAGGCTAAGGCAGGAGAATCTCTTGAACCCAGGAGGCAGAGGTTGCAGTGAGCTGAGGTTGCGCCATTTTACTCCAGCCTGGGCTACAAAAGCGAAACTCCATCTCAAAAAAAAAAAAAAAAAAAAAAGATTAAGACCATAAGCCCTAATCCTGCGCTGTCCAATACATAGTGCTAAATGGCCAATGAGCAGCTGAAACGTGGCTAGTCCGACCGAGAAGTACTGTTAGTGTAACACACACCAGATTTTGAAGACACATTAATAATTATTTTATGTTGATATGTTGAAATTATATATATAGATGGGTTTTTGTTTTGTTTTGTTTTGTTTTTGAGACGGAGCCTTGCTCTGTCGCCCAAGTTGGAGTAAAGTGGCACAATCTTGGCTTCACAGCCGCCTCTGCCTCCTGGGTTCAAGCGATTCTCCTGCCATTGCCTCCCAAGTAGCTGGGATTACAGGCACCCGCCACCACACTCGGCTAATTTTTTTTTTTTTTTTGAGATGGAGTCTCGCTCTGTCGCCCAGGTGGAGTACAGTGGTGTGATCTCGGCTCACTGCAAGCTCCGCCTCCCGGGTTCACGCCATCCTCCTGCCTCAGCCTCCCGAGTAGCTGGGACTACAGGCGCCCGCCACCATGCCCGGCTAATTTTTTGTATTTTTTTTAGTAGAGACGAGGTTTCTCCGTGTTAGCCAGGATGGTCTCGATCTCCTGACCTCGTGATCCGCCCGCCTCGGCCTCCCAAAGTGCTGGGATTACTGGCGTGAGCCACCACGTCCGGCCTGATGTTTTAAATATATATAGTCAAAGAAAATATATTAAAATGAATTTCACTTGCTTTCTTTTACTTTTTAAAAATGTGGCTACTAGGAAATTTCTTTCTATTGGGTGGTGCTGTCCTCATCAAAATGACTGTTTCCACGTGCCAGGCCCTTTACGTGCATTATTTCAAGTAATTACTCGCTGCAATTCAAGGAGGCAGATAATATTTGCAAGTCCATTTTACAGATGAGGAATTGAGACTTGGAGGGCTTAAATGGCTGCTTCCAAGTCATCCAGCTGGTGAACTACTTAGCTGAAACGAGCTCAGGCTGCCAGACTCAACAGCAGATGCCCGTTTAGAAACTCCCCAGGCAGCAAAACAGGCTTTAGTACGCCCCCTTTCAAGTAAATCGGGCCCTGGCCCACATTTCCTGCCTCCCTCCAGCAATACTAACCCTATTCCCCCTGCCTGGCAGTCGCTTCCCTCTATTGGAAGGCCTTCCAGACTCCCGGATCCACCTCCTTTTCTAAGCCCCCACAACACAGAGGTAACACAGAGGTCTCACAGAGGCAGACTAGAAGCTGGACCCCGATTTGACGGCTTCCTTGCCGGGGGCTACACCCACCCAGAGAAGGAACCTTCCCGGCCTGGGTGGCCCGGCCCGGCCCGGCAGCTCCGTTCCCCCGTCGCAACCCCCACTCCCGGCCGGTGGCGAGCAGGCAGCGGCGCTTCGCCGCCCTCAGCTTCTGCACCCTTCAGCCTGGCTCGCCGTCATGCCAGGAAAGACCTGATATCCCATCTCGCAGCCCCGGGGCTGTTGCTATTTCTGCGTGACGGAATTAAGCCAGTCTAAATTAGAAGGTGATATTTCATCTCTAATTGGCAAGTTCAAAAGGCCCCTATCGCACTCGGCGGGCTCGGGGATGTGTAATTAAACAAGGTGATTTCTGACTCACTCCGGGCCGGGCCCGGCTCTCCGCGAGCGCCTGGCCGCCGCCCGGCCCGCGGGCCAACGTGGCCGTCCCCGGCCCGCGCGCAGGGTCCCCGTGACGACGCCGCCGCCCGCCCCCTCCCGGGCCCCAGGTGTTCTGGGGAGCGGCCGCCCACCTCGGGCGCCAGCGATAAGATCCGGCCTGCGAACACCGCCCTCGGCCCGGAGGAGGCCCCGGGGGGAGCTGCGGCGGCGGTCCGGGGCGCTCCGGGTCCCGCGCGGGCTCCCCGCCTTCTCCGACGCCCAGGTCCGAAGAGCCTGGAGGGCAGTGGAGCGGAGAGCGGCTTGGGCCCACAGGCCCCACTTCGTCCGGGGCGCCTGCCAGCCGCCCCCGGACTCCACTTGGCAGCGGGGCCTCCCGGAGAGGGAGGTGGAGGCCAGGCCGGCTCCAGCGCGCGCCCGCCCGGCCGCCTCCTTCCCCCCGCAGGCAGGAATGAGTTAATGTCTGCGCGGCCTGGGAACCGCGCGGGGGCCCGCGGCTCCGGCTCGTCTCGCTCTCCTGGGCCTCAGCCCAGGGAGGAGGAGGAAGGAGACGCAGGGCGGGCCGGCCGCGCGCCCCCGGAGCCCTGACGCCGCCTGGCGGGCTGGGCGAAGACAGCCGGCGGCCGCCCCGGAAGGTGCCAGAAGCGCCTCCCCGGGAAGAGACGGAAATGTCCTCCTTGCGCCCCGGCAAGGCCTCGCCTCCACCCGCCGCTTCTCCTCCAAACTCCTCTCCAGCCTCCCCTCCCTGTGTCCTCAGTCTCCGCAGGGGCAGCCGCTTCCCACCGCTCCATCTAAGGCTTGTCGCTACTGCAAAACGCCACCTCGCCCTGCGGAGTTTTCACCTCAGAACCGTCTGTCCTTGCTCCTTCTCTAGGGACAGAGAAGGGCACCTCCCGTGTGACAGACGCTGTGCTGGGTGCTTCATTCCATTTCCAGAACACGAGGTGTCCATGAACATCACAGCCTGGAGGGATGAGGCGCTTTGCCTTCGACAGCAGAGCAGGCCCTGGCACCGGCCTCTGTCTGGGGCAAAAGCCGCTTCGACCACCCACACTCAACCCTGCTGTCAGCGAGCTTCATGAACCAAACCCTCGGAGCAAGGCCCGCCCTGACTCAGTGCCTGTCTCATTTTCCTGGGCTCCAGCAGCAGAGAAAACTTCCCTGGGGTCTCTCCCTGCGCCTGGATAGGACCTGCTCCCGAGTCCAGGCTCCACCTGTGCTGTTCTGTATCCCCATGGCTTCGGCCAACTCTCGCACACTGGCATGAAACGGAGAAGAGGGAGTCTCATTCTGTCGCCCAGGCTGGAGTGCAATGGTGCGGTCTGGGCTCACTGCAACCTCGGCCTCCCGTGTAGCTGGGATTACAGGTGTGTGCCACCATGCCCGGCTAATTTTTGTATCTTTAGTAGAGTTGGGGTTTTGCCATGTTGGCCAGGCTGGTCTTGAACTCCCGACCTCAGGTGATCCGTCTGCCCTGACCTCCCAAAGTGCTGGGATTCCAAGTGTAAGCCACCAGGCCTGGTCCAGAGAAGACTTCTCTGTTCTCCTTTGCTCTCCCTTAGAATCATCCACTACTTTCTTGCTCACCTGTCTCCCCCAGGCCAGATGCAGGCTCCATAGGATTCTGACCCACAACTGGAGGATGGAGGGTGGAGCCTCAATAGCAAGACCTCGCTTCCCATTCTTCTGGGGATGTGACCCCAGAGCCATCTCTTGGCTCTTGCAACTCCTGGAACCCACCCATGGCTTTAGACAGCCTCCCCTCCTGCTCTGCCTCTTACCTGGCTGGTAGACAGAAGGCCGGATGCTGGCAGTGGTGACAACCCGGGGCTTGGGTGCAGGGGCGGCGGGGCCCTCACTGTAGCTGGTGTGAGTGGCAGGTGCTGAAGAGGCGGCCATTGCTGGGCTGTAGGAAGAGGCCTGGGGCCTGGAACCAAGGGGGTAAGGGTTACACCCAGAAGGACACCCCCACTGGGGCCTGCAGCCAAGGCAGGCTGACTCCCAGGTCTTCAGAAGCCTCTGTGAGGACACCTGACAGAGACATTTCTTGGGAGCTGCCAGAAACTGTGAAGGAAGGACCATAAGGGTCTCAGAGCGGAGGAGAGTGTTCCTTGGGTGGCTAGTGCCACTGCCTCTGGAGAGAGGGAGAAAAGCCACCAGCCAGACAGGAGGACACCGGGAAGACCCTTCACTGTCGTGGGGAGAGACTGCCCAGGTGGGACTGTGGAAGAGCGCAGAGGTAGGGGAGAGGAGAGAGATGGTGCTGGTCAGAACTACCTACCCCCATGACCTCGTGGGGCACCTCAGCCCCTGACCACCTGGCCTCTTCTGCCTACTCTTTTCTATTGTTGCTGGAAGGAGCAGCAAAGTCTCAGGTTTCTGGGCACAGATACTCCAGGGAGAGCTCAGGTGAAGTCAGGAGACACCCGCGCCGCTCCCCCAACCCCGTCTCTGCCACTCAAGGACCCCCTCCCCCCAGCAACACACACCTTTTCTGCATAGAGTTCCTGTTGTCCTCCTTTAACTGGGTTAGTTGTCAAGGGGCCTAGAATCACCTTTCCCCATGTGTGGCCCTGGGACAATGGGGTCAAAGAGATTTTTTTAAAAAGTGTCCTAGTTCATTACCCTCAGCAGAGTATGTGCTTGGCCTCTCCTCCCAGAGAGCTGAAGGCTCCGAGAACTCCTGGAATCCAGCCGCCTTCCTGGAATCAGGCCTTGAGCCTTCTCTGATCAGCGTTCCCCAGTTGTATTTGTTTGTAAAACGCTTTTCTTCATTTAAAACTAATGAACACCTTGCAAAACACATCCCTGGTCTTTCAGATCTCAAAGGGGACCACATGCCCACACCCAGGGCAAATGGGTTATTGCTGGAGGTGCTGGAGAAGTGAGTCCTGCCTGCCACCCCCACCCACCGCCCCATGGCTTCCTGCCTTCCTTCTGTCTGTTCCTCAAGGGCCCGGGCCCTGCTGGGCAGAGCTGTAGGATGAGGAGTGCCTTCCTCTCCGGGGCTCTGAGAAGGGGGTGGCCCTGGGATGAGAACCCACCACCAAGCTTCTGAGTGGATCCAGAGAGGTCTGAGGGGCTGTCCCAGACAAGGTGGAGATAAAATGAGCCTCAGGTAGCCAACATCCCAGACCTGGAGGCTGTGCACACTTGCCCTGTCAAGCTGCCTAGTTTCTGGCTGAGTGAAGCCATTGTCTCCCCTCCCCAGGCCCACCTGCCCTTCTCTGGATAGATTTCTGTGCTGAGATCAGCAGAGTAGGGGTCTCCATGGAAGAGGTAGAGACAGTGTCCAAGGGTTGCCGGGCTTCCATAGGAATGGGGGTGGGCCAAGGGGCAGTGGTCTTAGCCGGACTCCATCAGTGGAGGACACTTTGCCCGCAGCCCAGGAGCTACAGGTCCTGAGTCAGGAACTGGCTCTGGGAAAGGGAGCAGAGGCTTATGGCATCCATTGAAAATTCTGAAGCCATGCTCCCATGAAAGGCTGGGGGGGTCCATTTGCCTCCCATGGGCTCCCCCAGCTCCAGCTCCATCCCAGCCCATGTGTGAGGAGGGGAGGTAGATTTGCTCAGAGTACAACCCCGTGACCCCTTCTACTCCAGCCCCACTCCCCGCTGGGCAGCCCTCTGTGCCCCTCTCCAAGCTCCACCCAGGCCCCAGCTCTCCTGGCAAGGCAAAGGGAAGGAAGGGAGGACTCCCCCTGTCGGGGGCGTCCTGAGGGCTCCAGGAGCTCAGCCGTCGGCACGCCCAGGACACTGAGACCTGAGCCTGGTGCTGGTGCCTGCCTTTGAGCAGGGTTGGGGCCCCAGGGATGAGGCTGGACTGCCTGCAGGGCTCCAGCATCTATAGCCCCTCACCATTCAAATTGGGAGGCTTCTTCCCACTCTACAAGAGACATTTCTTGCCCTCCTCAAAATCTCTTCTTTGTGCAGGTAGCAAGGCCTTTATATGAAGAGATTCTGGTATAAAGAGGGGAAGCAGTGTCCTAAATCCCCCAGAAAACTGGGATGAAACCATCCCTGGAGGGCCAGGCTCCTCCTTCAGGCTTCAGTTGGGCTGGGGAAAGGCTGGTCTTGGGCACCATGCAGTTAATGTGAAGCCTGGGATGGGGGCAGCAGACAGGCCTGCGAGCCAGTTTGCTCATATCAATCCCACCTCAGGCTGCACCATGGACCTACCCATTCTGATCCAAGAGGCATGTCCTCCCCAGCAAACCCTGGGGGCCAGGGTGGGAGACTGGGACACCTGGGCTCCGACCGCAAACACTAACTGGCCAACTCTTGGAAGCCCAGACAGAGCGGGCCCCATCCAGCCTGATGCGCCACATGGCCACTGCAGAGTGACCTGTCAGCCTGGCCCCTCTGCCTCCCCTCTTCTCCCCTGGCCTTTGGTCTCTGCCTTGTTGGGTGTCTAGGAAGGCAGATGCAGGAACTCACAATACTTGTGTCCTTTGTATGTATTAGGTGTTTTACAGACATTTTTTCTATCATAATCTTATATAATAGGTGTTTGGTAAACATCTTAACAGACGAGGAAACTGCAGTTCAGAGAGCTTCAGTCAATTTTTCAAGGTTACACACAGTAAACTGTGGAGCAGATATAAATCCCACTATACTGGGTGCCTCTGGCGTTAACATGCTTCTCCGAAGAGAGGGGAGGGGAAGTGGGAAGTTCATGGCTGAACTCTCTCTGACGAAATCTGACCTGCCTTCCCTGCCCAGCTCCAATGCTCCCTCCTCCATGGAGCCTTCCTTGATTTCTCCAGCCCACAGGGATGACTTTCATTCTACCTAATCTGAGTTCCAGGAACAAAGACTTTTCACACAGTCCCCTTTTGTTATCTAACACTGTGTGTATGAGTGTGTGTATATGTCTGTGAGAGAGACTGTTACCTCCCTCACTGGTATATGTGTCCCTGGGGGGCAGAGTGACAGTCCCTGCTACAGTGGTGCACACCCCTGAAATTCACCCTCAGCTTCCCCTTCACACTCTGCACCAAGCAGCACTGGCCTTGGCTTCTTCCAGGCCTGTGGGCCCTAACTACCTTGGACACAGCTGGCCATAGGTGGACCCAGAGTGGGGCGTTTCCTGTCTCCCTTCCCCAGGGTCAGGCCCGGCACCTGTGGGCCAGTTACCTTGGGCTGTCGGCAGGACTTGAAGCAGGGGCTGTGGCGGCGGCAGAGGTGATGGCAGTGTGGGCAGCAGCTGTGGCCAGGGGTGGCGAAGCTGCACTGGGAGAGGCAGCAGCAGGCGGCTGGGCAGAAGCGGGCAGCAGCGGGGTGGTGGCCTGGCTGGTGCACACTGGCGCATGCTCAATAGGGGTGCTGATGAGGTGGGACCAAAAAGACAACAGGTCAAGGGAGCCTGGAGACCCCATGAGGCCCCTCTGCATGGGGGCAGGTGGGTGCAACAGAGGCAGGCTGGGCAGAAAGCGCCACCTGCCTTGCAAACAGAGTAGGATCCTCAGAGGGTATGTCTTCCAGCTCAGGGAAGGAGCTCCTCCAGGATCCCAGGAGCAGAGGCTCAGACCACAGAAGGGTCCCAATAACATCAAAAACTTTTTCAATCCTGGAGGCATTTCCCACCCCCACCTTTCAAATTTTTCTGTCCTTCCTAATTTTTCTTTTTCAGCAAAACAGTGTGGTAGAAAAGCCGATGGAATTACCCACCCAGGTTCCTCCCTGATCCTGTTTTCACCCTTCCCCATTCAGTCGAGGGCATGTGCTACCTTGGGAAGGAATGTTACAGCAAAAAAAGCAGAGTGAAGATATTTGAGTGTCAAGGACTTAGGCTCTGGAGTTGTGAGAACCTAGGCTTTGGGCTCTGAAGGACTCAGCACCAACAATACAGATGGCTGAAAGCTACCATGGCAGACAGAGCAAGGTTACCTGGACAAAAGTGGGCACTGTGGCAAGGGGATTCAAGAATAGAAGCCCCTGTGCTCCTTTTCAAGGTCAAACCTGGGGAAGTGGCAGGACCCCAGGGTTCCCCATGCCCATGGTGAGGGGCCAGACAGACCTGAAATAGCCCAAAGATTCCCATGCCTCTGTGTGGCCTGGGTGCCATAGAGAATTTACCATGCACCCAAGAGTGACAAGAACATGGTCCTGAGCACCTGCAGATCTGAAAGACCTTGTCACTGGGAAAGAGAAAGGCGATCACTCTGCAAGTGTGGACCAGATGGGTTGGGGATGTCTCAGCAGATGCCAGTGCAGGCAGAACCTGACAGAGGACCAGGTATGCCCACACGCCCCCACCCTGAGTGCCTTGGTATTCTGTAAGCATCTCTTCCCTAGAACCACTCTAGAAAGACAAGAGCAGTCAGAGCTGGGTGGCTAACTGTAAAATGGGATGGGCAGAGAATAAAAATTAAATTATAGGAAAGCAAAGAAATGCACATTCTTTACTCTTTGATTTGTATTTGCAACAACAGCAACTGGATAAATGCAGCTCCTGCGAGTGGGAATGACTCCCCCCATTTTATGCCGTTTGTTTATTGACCTCATGCTATGTGCCAGGCATGATGATGTCTTTCCTTCCTCACAGCAGCCCTCTGATGTGGGTATCATGGACTCTATTTAATAGGTGAGGAAATGGTAACAAAGATAATTCAGTTGCTCAGAGTCCTACAACTTCTCAGTAAGAATAGCAGGATCTGATTGAGGGATGTTGTGATTTGAATCCTTAACCGGTACCTCGTGGAGGAAGAAATAAACCTCTTGTTGTGTTGTGATCAGCCAAGTAGAATCTTTCCCCAATAAAAGGCACTATTCTTATTTGAAATAATTAGAATAACAATACTTTCCATTACTAAGTGGTGCCTGTAGTCCCAGCTACTCGGGAGGCTGAGGCGGGAGAACAGCATGAACCTGGGAGGCGGAGCTTGCAGTGAGCCGAAATCACGCCACTGCATCCAGCCTGGGCAACAGAGCGAGACTCCGTCTCAAAAAAAAAAAAAAAAAAAAAAAAAATTAGCCGGGTGTGGCGGCACATGCCTGTAATCCCAGCTACTGGGAAGGCTCAACCCTTGAACCCAGGAGGCAGAGGTTGCGGTGAGCCGAGATCGTGCCATTGCACTCCAGCCTGGGCAACGAGTGAAACTCCATCTCAAAAAAAAAAAAAAGAAAAAAAGAAAAAAGAAATTACCCTATTACTCCATGTTATCATTTCAACCTGCCTGAGCCATTGGGATTGTGACCCTCATTTTGTAGATGAGAAATCTGAGGTCCAGAGAGATTGTGTCTCTAGTAAAACATCACAAAGCTGCAAAGTGGCAGAAAAGGGCTTGAGGCCTCACCACTATAACACTTTGCAAACTTCTGTGTGTGCTTGAAGCCCCTGGGGATCCTCTTAAAATGAATTCCTAGTTAAATAGGTCTGGGGCAGAGCTGACAGTCCATATTTCTTTTTTTTTTTTCTTTTTTTTTTTTAAACTGAGACGGAGTCCCACTCTTTCGCCCAGGCTGGAGTGCAATGTCACGATCTCGGCTCCCTGAAACCTCCACCTCCCAGATTCATATAATTCTCCTGTCTCAGTCTCCCAAGTAGCTGTGATTACAGGCATGCACCACCACGCCCGGCTAATTTTTGTATTTTTAGTAGAGATGGGGTTTCACCATGTTGGCCAGACTGGTCTTGAACTCCTGACCTCAGGTAATCCACCTGCTTCGGCCTCCCAAAGTGCTGGGATTATAGGCGTGAGCCACTGCACCCAGCCGAGAGTTCACTTTTCTAACAGGCTTCCAGGTGATGCTGATGCTGCTGGCCTGTGGGCCACACTTGGAGTAGCTGGCACTAAAGGGGTCTGCCCTAGATAGGAATGCAAGCGGGCCCTGAGCTATTTGCAAAAGCATCACTGAATTGCTTTCCTCCATCTGGTGAGGTGTATGGTAAAAAGAGCATGAAATATTGTGAGAGGGTCATGGAAGAATAGAGCTGGAGAAGTGGCAAGGTTGAGGTTGACTGCCCCCATGGGAGAGAGAGTGCCATCCTTCTCCATAACTGCGTGGGAAGCTTTTGGGATGGGCAAGAGCAGTGGCTACATCTTGCCCAGGTCTTCCCTGACTTAATGCTCAGGGAGGCAGTCTCGGACAGCCCAGCTTGCAGGCCTGCAGTCGTGCCTGGCTCTGGCCCTTCCATGAGCCCGCTTGTGAAAGAACCTTGCTTCTGGAAGCCATGCCGGTGATGTGACTGCCTCAGAGAAGTAGATGCAGTCTCTGAAGCCACACCATTGAGCTGGCTGCTCAGACCCTCCTGTCAGTGTGGGCAGGTATGGCCTGGGATGGCTCAGGCTGACACAGAACACTGATCTCCTTGATCTGCTCTCCATGGCCCTACAGCACACTTCCAGTAGGCTGCTGGGAAATGAGGACACTGCACAGGACCAGGGCAATGACAGTGTCCAGGCTGGGGACAGTATTCTGCAGAATGAATAGGAAGTTGGCTCTGCCTGTCTCCTTGGCTCCAATTCACTGTCAGGCCAGATCTGCCGATCTCCCCAGCCAGAGCTCCAAATAAACCCTGGATTCCAGGGCATGAAGTTGGAGCTGGATGTGGGCCCTAGGAAAATTCATCATTGACCGCAGCACCAGGACAGTGATCACCACCAGGTATACCTGGGTATGTACGTAAGGGAGCCTGCTGCTTGGGGTTCTTGCTGAGTGGCATCCTCTCTGGCACCACTGTCTAAAGACACCAAGAAGCCAGGGCCTAGGGAAGGCAGAGGAGGCATTAGATGGTGTCTTGAAGGATCTTGGGCTCTTATTCCATGTCAGTTCCTGCCTGAAGTTCCACAAGCCCCCAGAAGCATCCTGAAGGGCGCATCATAGAGCAAGCACTGTGGAGAACTTACTTGGCCCTGGCTTCATTCCTAAAGACAGTGCTGGTGAGATCACCCTAGCCTGATCTAAGATCTACAATTGCTTCCTGCCTTGGTCATAATTCAGTTTAAACATCTAAGCAAAAACCAAACTAGACCCAAATGCTCATGGCTCCTTGGGGGGATGGCGAGGCCAGGAGAAACACAGCCTGGCTATCGTCCCCTTTTCAGCTTATCTCTTCCCTCAGTCTGGTCAGCATCAAGGTGGAGCATGTTGACTGTGTGCCCCCGCTCTTCCATGGTGGCTCTTGGTGGTGGGAATGGTGGGGTTTGGTTGATGCTGTTATTGATAACTATGATACTATGTCTGGAAAGGATGGGGATGGTGGTGGTGGTGATGCTGGGTCTTGGGGTTGTTGTCACTGGGCTTGGGTCAGAACTGTTGGTGATGGTGGGGGCCTTGTGATTGATATTGACAGTGCTAAAGGGGTGGTTGCCACTATGGGGGTGATGATGCTACTTGTGTTGGATAAGATGGTGAAGCATGAAAATCTCTGTTGATTGGGTTGATGATAGAATACCAGTCAGGTGGTTGATCTTGAAATTATTCATGCTGCCACCCACCTAGTCTACATTCCACCTTGCTGCCTGGTGACTATGGCTCAGGGGAACCCTGAGCTGTATCACTTTGCCCCAGGAATGCTCCACTGCAACTCCAGGGCCCATGCTGCCATTGTGGTCTAGGTGAAGAACACCTTATCAGCTATAGTGTGAAAGGTGCCCTGCAGCCTTTGCTAGTTCCACTTTGCCTTCAGAATGCATTCAAAATCCCATGGCCTGGGAGTCTAGATGCAGACCACTGCTAACCATGACATCCTCTGCATTCTCTCCATTCCAACAAAAATGATTAACTTGGGGTTTTGGGACACCACTTCTCATCAGCATCTCTGCTTGCTCTGCTTAGAGTATCTGTCTAGGCTTTTGTATCTACTTCCACCCTAATTCTAACCATTCCTGAAGATAAAATACACTGACCTCTTCTTCCAGGAAGCCTTCTTTGATCCATCACTTGGAGGGATGCTCCCTGTCTCTGGACCATACATGATCATCCTTGCATTGGGAACACAGTTATATTGGCCCTTTCTGATTCCTTTAGCACTCACAGTAGTCAAGCATCTCCACAAATGCCCACAGACACTGGATGCTGAATGAAGACATCTTTCCTGCTTATACCGAGGGGTTTAGATGGAACCCAGCCTGGGGCCCCCCAGGGCACTATGTGAAGGGGTCTGGGGTAAGTGGGAAGGCAGGGCTTCAACTAGGTGGCTCCAAGAGGGCTCCTACAGGCTGGGGTCTGGGAGCAGGGGTCCAAGAGCCCACCAACTCTTAGTGGTTGGCTGAGGTCCTTTGCCAGCCTCAGGATACCCACTGCCCAGGACCTCTCTGTATCTGGCAGACCCCTGCCACCAACCCATCCTTGGGCCTTGCAAGTTCTCTATAAAACATCAGCCAAATATGGGTGTGCTCCACGAGGCCTAGATGAAGGCAGCAGGATGAAGCCTGCCTGGCCCAGGCATCAGACTGCTGGAGGCAGGATGAGGTGGGAAGCCAAAATAGGTTGGCAGGGGGCTTTAGGGAGCATCTCAGAGTGGATAGGCAGGAGAGAGTGGCCTCAAACACCACCCCCTCCTGGTGGGATTGCTAAGGTTCCTGGAGGCAGAGGGAAAGCCTCTGCCCAGGCAGCAGGAATGGGCGCAGGGCTCTGGCCAGCCCAGCCACAGAGGAGGCAGGACAGCCTTGAGGGCTGAGCCTCAGCATCTGCTTCTAATGTAAGTGCCACCACTCTCATGTCCTCAGCCTGTGATTTCACACAATCAGGGACATGGAATTGGCCTGGAGAAGCCTTGCCATCATGGGGTACTTTCTAAGCGGTCGGGCCTGGGTCAGGTGAGTAGGGTGCTAGCTAGTGGGTCACAGCTCAGCAGGACATGAGCCTGAGGCCTGGCTGGGATCTTTTTGACTGCTGCTGCCCTTTCTACCCCTTCCTAAAAGCTCAGGACTAGGACAAGGCCACAGGTGGGTGGGAGCCAGGAGCAAGACCCAGGTGGAAGCCTTCCCAGCCCTCTTGCCTCCTGACACTTGAGCAATAATCTGCCAGGGCTGCCTTCCATCTCTTCTCCCCTGAGCCCCAGCCCTGGCCCCCTGAGTTCCCTTGTGAACTGCTTCTCAGCCCAGGTGTGCCCACTGGAACCCTTCTCTTGCCTCTGGACCAGGATCGAGCATAAGTAGCTCCTTCTTGCGAAAACAGCTTGCGGGGTGCCTTCTGATGGGGCGGGGCAGGACAATGGCTCAGTCTGCTGGTTGCAGCAGGGTGTGGGAGGAGAGGCAGGGGGCATTCAAGTATTCCCATACGCACTGCCCTGTGGGTGACTAAGGGTGCCCAACGGGCCTCAGCACAGATTCCTACCAGCCATCCTCCCACCCTAGGTTGCAGCTGGGCTCGGGACCTGTGGGGTAGGAGAGCAGCAGGACAAGAACTGCTCTGGGTCCTGGGACTGGTGGGCACTGCCCCTGCCCCTCTTCTGGTGGTGCCTCTCCTCTCTCTGTCCCAGTTCGTGGCCTCACAGCCCCTCTCAGGTGGGACACACACAGGCACAGCATGACTGGGGCTTGGTGTGGTTCACTTCAAATCTTCTTTATTTCAGAACAAGCATGCTTATATGTACAGAAGAGAGAACTATGGAGCCAGCACACACGGTACAAAAAGGAGGGTGCATGCCCCCACCTCACCACTGCCAGGAGGGGTCTCTGCCTCATCTACCCTGGGGCTTCCACTTCCTCTTCAAAGAGCCCTATTCTGGGCTGCTCTGAGCTCCAGAGGACAGCGAGGGAGCCAGGCAGGGCCAGGGATCAGCCTCTTCCCCAGACCCTGATCTATGGGTGACTCATTCTAGGAGGGGATGAGGCCAGGAACTGAGGATGGTGGGATACTGAGTAGTGGCCCATCCATTTCCCTTGGTTCTGGGGTGTTATGCCAGCAAACCCCTCATGCCCTCTCTGGTCTACAGCTAAGGCCCTGTGCAGAGGGCAGGGGCTTGGGCTACAGGCAATTTGGGGGGGTGGCGAGGGTTGCCCCAAATGGGGCAGGTTGGTGGGTACAGAGGAATTGGGAGGTTTGGTGGGTGCAGAGCTGCAGGGGGCTGGGCCCCAGCATCAGCTCTGGGGAGGGCAGAGGACAGAAATGCTGCGGTTGGCCATCAGAGGTGCCCCCAGCACAGTTACACATTGTCAAGCATCACCGTGGGGCTCACATGCCAGATCTGTGTGGGGGTAAGGAGGGAGGGGATCCAGCCTGTCGGGGTGGGGGGATTCCAGGCAGCCTTTTAGCTTTTAACATTAAGGATTTGGGCTGAAAGGCCATGGTGCCAGTTGCGCAATTTGGCAAAACGTGGGCTGTTACGTTCCGTTTCAAACCTTTCCCTGTGGCACAGAGAGAGAGAGAGAGAGAGAGAGAGAGAGAGAGACAGAGACAGAAGGAGAGAGAGAAGAGAGGAAGAATGAAAGGGGTTAGGGAATGTGTTCACCATTCCCCTGTCTAACAGGTGGGGCAGAGGGCATGGGAGGGAGGGAATGGGCTTGGAGAAGCTATGGGGTACATTGTAAGTGGTCAGGCCTGGGTTAGGGCAAGACCCAGAGTCTTGGGGACCAGGATGGAGGGACTGAAGTTCCTGCCTTGAGTGAGTTGGGAGCCATGGAGAAGGAACCTGGCTAATGGCCCTGAGGGCAGACTGACTAAAGGGGGCCTCCCTGGTCCATGTAGTGAGGGCTAGGCAGGGCTGCTTTGGCTGTGAGCTCTCAGGATTGAACCAAACAGACAGGTGCACCTCACATGATCTCTGTCCCCTAGCTGGGCATCAAGAAGGAGGAGCGCCTATCCCTCGCGATCAGGCTTGGTGGGCAGACCTGCCCCCTCCCTGTGCTGCCCTGGCCTCGAAAAGCCTTCACTGTCCCCAGAGAGAAGCCTTTGCACACAGCTCCTGCCCACGCCTGCCCATCAGGCCTGAGCACAGCCTGGGCACATGCGTGCACACCCACACATACTCACAAGGTCACTGTCACAGATAGAGGGCCAGGACTTCCGGCCACTTCCCACCAGTGGGGCCTCTTGGGGCTCAACCCACACCTGCTCAGCTGAGGGCACAGTACAGAGCAGGCAAGCAGCAGCCAGAAACGTGGGAATGAATGGAGGAAGAGAACACCTGAGAAAGGCCAGTGCCACAGGCATCAGAATGCAGGCCTTCCAGGCTGGAAGGTCCAGTCACATCCTCCAGACCAGAGGTGTCCACTGGTGGCCAAAGGGCCACATCCAGCCACAAACACAGTATGTTTAACCTGTACAGTGCTTCCAACTCAATTTAAAAATTAATTTCTGAGTCCATACCATGAGATGCTTCTTAGCAATAAAAGGGAATAGATGAACAATTGGAGCACTCAACCACTTGGGTGACCCCTGGGAATTATGCTGATTTAAAAATGGCCAATCTTAAATGGTCCCATGCTGTATGATTCCATTTATGTAACATTCTTGAAAAGGACAAAATTACAGAGATACAGGACAGATCACAGATGAGTGGTTGCCAGAGGTTAAGGAGGTGGGTGGGTGCTGGAGGGGAGTGGGTATGGCTATAAAAAGGCAGCATGGGGCATCCTGGGTGATGGGAAGTTCTGTGTTTTGCCTGTATCGGTGTCAGCATCCTCGTTGTGTTATTGTGCTTTCATTTTGCAAGATGCTACCATTGGGAGATGCTGGGTAAAGGGAACATGGGATCTCTATTATTTCTTATAACTGCACTGAATTTGCAATTATCTCAAAGTAAAAAGTTTAATTAAGAAGTTAGTCGGGTGTGGTGGCTCATGCCTGTAATACCAGAACTTTGGGAGGCCGAGGCAGGCAGATCACAAGGTCAGGAGTTTGAGACTAGCCTGGCCAATATGGTAAAACCCCGTCTCTACTAAAAATACAAAATCAGCCGGGTGTGATGGCATGCACCTGTAGTCTCAGCTACTCAGGAGGCTGAGGCAGGAGAATCACTTGAACCTGGGAGGTGGAGGTTGCAGTGAGCTGAGATTGCACCACTGCACTCCAGCGTGGGTGACCGAGTGAGACTCTGTCTCAAAAAAAAAAAAAAAAAAAAAAAAAGAAAAAAAGAAAGAAAGAAAGAAGGAAAGAAAAGAAAAAGAAAAAGAAAAAAAAGAAGTTGGCCGGGCATGGTGGTTTACGCCTATAATCCCAGGACTTTGGGAGGCCGAGGCTGGTGGATCACTTGAGGTCAGGAGTTCAAGACCAGCCTGGCCAATATGGTGAAACCCTGTCTCTACTAACAATACAGAATTAGCCAGGCATGGTGTCACATGCCTGTAATCCCAGCTACTCAGGAGGCTGAGGCAGGAGAATCGCTTGAGCCTGGGTGGTGGAGGTTGTAGTAAGCCGAGATTGCGCCACTGCCCTCCAGCCTTGGAGACAGAGTGAGAATCCATCTCAAAAAAAAAAAAAAAAAAAAAAAGTGAATTGCTAGCATATAAAAATCAGGAAGAGCAACTTTAAGTCTTTGAAAAGAAGATGTGGCAGTGCTGGCCTTCTATTTCTGCACAGTAACAGTCATCGGGTCTGGCCCCCACGTCCGCACACTCACAGAGGTCCTCGGTTCTGCACGTGCTTTACCTAGCAGTCTCTCTCTCTCTCTACCCCTTGAATCCTGCATACTGGGTCTCTGTCTAAGACTGTTTGACAAAAGGGACCCACTGCTAACATATAACATATTTGAAAACCACCAGTCTAGTCTGAACTTTCCTTATACTAAGAGGAAGCTGAAGCCCAGAGAGGTCACATGAATGACCTAAAGCCACACAGAAACTCAGGGGCAGAATCACAATCTAAGTGCCGGCGTCTTCTTCCCTTGCCACATACCTGCCTATCTGAGGTTGGGGTGAAGGGATGGAGATGGCACGAGCAAAGGTGGTGTGGCGGGGCTCCTTGAGTCCTGCTGACAGCACTACAAACAGTCCTGACCATCCCATAGACACTACCCAGAACACAGGGGCACAAGATCAGACACAGCAGTTAACCTGTAAATCGTCAAGTCCTAGCAAGGCCTGTGGAGGCTGGGTAATAGTTTGTCATCAGTGCTTGGTGACAGGGACAGGGACAGGGACAGCCCTGGAGAGTCCGATCTAGTGAGCATGCTCTACTTGAAGCTGTTTGAAAATCCTCAGCTAGCCAAGGAAAGGAGCCAGGAGAGGAAGGCACAGGAAAGAGGAAAAGAGACAGGAGAGCAAGAGCAAGAAAGAAGAGTCCCCAGGGGCTGCTTAGGCAGTGGCACCTGGGGCAACATCCCTGGTGCTCCAGTTGTGGTTTTCAAACTCGCTAGGGTGGCAGAACACCAGGGACTCAAAATCCAAAGAAGAGAGGCAATTTTTTCATTGCTTTCTTACAAGGGGCCCATTGGCGGGGGCACCCATTGGCAGGAGGGCCCTGTGCTGTGCGGCAAGTAAGCGAGGTGGCTGCAGTGGGGGCAAAACTGAGAGACTGCCCAGAGGAGGGAGGGAAGGGGGCGTCTGAGGCTGCAGGAGGGAAGAAGCGGAGCCAGTGAGCCCTGGCATTTTGTTGGAAGAAGCTTAATGTTTGCATGATGGAAAAGGGTCATGGAAGGATTTTTACATGATCTGGGATGGAAAGGGCTGTGTGATGCAACCCTCACCTTCAGCTCCTCTAGGGACTCTTCACTAAGATCAGCTTTGTTCCTAATGCTTGGAAGGATAGGGAGGTGCAGAGCTCTTTACCCAGGCGGGCATCAGGGAAACGCAGAGGCTGCACTTATAAGGGATCAGGGGGCTGTCTGGGTTTCATGCTGGGCTACATCCAGGATGGTTCCCCCAAGTAGTGGGATCCAGATGCCTTGCAGATCCAAGCCCTGCCTTGCCCCCACCCCTATCCCTAATGTGGCTGCCCAATGTGGATCTGACCTTTTGGGTGATCAGGGCCCTGGAATGCCTTTCCAAAGTCAGAAGGACTCTGAGATTAGAGGCTCAGCTTGTGGGAAGGAGGCACTATTTCAGCTACCTCCGATGGAAACTGGGGAGCCACAGCATCACCTATAACTACTAGAGTAGCTCCCATGTGGAAGTAGGCAGGAGGCTGATGTTCAAGTCAGCCCGGACAATTTCCTAAGGTGCCTGGGTCCTTCTAGAGTGGGAAGCTAAATTCATAGCTGATGCCTGGGCTGTTCAGGCCTCTCCCACCTCACCCGTAAAGATAGAGTCTCTGGAAATTATACTCTATCTTGGACTGGCCAGCAGGTTGGCACTGGAGCCTCAGATGGAAGCTACATGCTACCAGACACAGAGATACCATTAGGAGCCAGGACCTGAGAGGAGAAGAGGGCTGTGAGCTGCCATGGGACTCTGGGGGTGGACCTTCGAGGCAGAGCAGTGATGGAGGTGAAGGGAAAGTTTGCAAGGTCTTCTTCACATGTGGATTCACACCTGACCTCGAGGTCCCAGAGCCCCTGCCTACTCACTCAACATTCCTGCTAACTTTCTCACCACACAGCGCCAGGAAGGAGAAAGCACGTTTGCACGGGTGTAAGACTGTGTCGGTGTCACCATGCAAAGGCTTGGCAAACTCAGGCTCTGCTGGAGTGAGACACTTGGAAGCAGTTTACAGTGAAGCCTCCCTGGGGAAACTCAGCCTTCAAGACAGACCCTGAGAATCCCCACTGGGATTTGGGAGGAGAAAGAGAATGTGGCTGCTCTCAGCCAATAAGATGGGTCAGGAGAGTCTAGGGGTACAGCTTTGAACTTGGGAGTGGGGACAGATAGAAGTGCGGCTCAGGCCCCTGAGGAGCAAGACTCCTGACTGGCCTGGACCAGGGTGGGACAAAGCATTTCCCTTCTGCTCAGACGGTGACGTGGGTGAGCCTGGGGCCCCAGCCATGACCAGTGATCACAGACACTGCTTTAGGCTTCAATCACAGACAGATTAAAACTGCTACACCCACTGCACCCGCCTCTGGGTCCATGGGATAGTTGTTTGGGATTCAGTGACATGGGTGGCTCTGCCCATGAGGACAACTCTCCAGAAATTAAAGTCAGAAGAAGGGAGAGGAGCCCCCTCCAGACCTAGGCAGAGGCTGGCTGGATGCCTCAGAGCCTCCACTGCAGGGCCTGAGACCCCAGAGACAGGTGCTAATGGGGTGAGGAAAGCTTCCTGGGACGGTGGGAGGAAGTCAACTGGAGCCACTTCCCAGGCCCTCTTCCCAGATTTCCCTAGGATGAAACCCTGCCGTAGCTGGGAGAGAGGCTCCGAAGGCTGCCTTTTGCTGAGGCTGAACCAAGCTTTCAGGGGGTTAGGCCGCTGGCAGAAGGACTACTCTCCCACCCTTCAATTACCCTCAAGACCAGGCAGAACAAACTTCAAGAGATGTTCCTTGAAGGAGGGAAGGGGAAGGCCAAGGACGAGGCCTGGGGACCCCCTTCAACACTGCCTTTGTGCTCTCCTCACTCAATAATTTTGCAGAGCCTGCAAACATTCCAGGGGAAAGAAAAGACAAAAGTTTGCTGCAATGCACTTCCACAGTACTCTTTCCCGTTCTAAAGACATCATCTGGCTAATGAGGCACAAGCTGAGCGTGACTGCCTTGCATACCAGAGGGAAGCAGAACATTAAGGAACCAGAAGGGAGCCGAGAGGGCGGGGCTCTGGGTCCCAGGGGAGGGAGAAAAGAGGCCCCCTGCTGGCCTCTTGCTGGAAGGAACCCGGGGGGATTTTGAAGCCGCTTGCTCTGGGGTGTGTGATTTAAAGACTCCTTTATCAAATGTTTGGGAACATCCGCATTGCTCACTGAAGCAGCTACATGGGTGGCTTCTAAGAGGAGGGCAAGACAAGCATGGGAGCAGCACGCAGGGGCAGCGGAGCACAGCAGGAGGGGAGAGCTGAGAGTTCTAGGACTTAAAGTAGCTGGAGCTTAACTTCTGTGCTAAATCAAACATCCCTTCATCGCGGACTCTTTAGATGCCCTGCAGGCACTGAAGGGTTAAGAACTGTTATTGGGACTGCATGCCATCCTTAGCAGGACTGGCACGACCCCACCTTAGACTTGGATGCCTGGCCAAAAAGTGAGAGCAACTTGAGTTGGCAAAAGTGTTGGTTCAAAAATAAAATCCACAAGTCTAAGCTGGCTCGAGTCTTACTCTGCGCGGGTCACATGGCCACTGAGTGTTGGGCCTGCTGGTTAGCAAGTACAGAAAGCTTGGCCCAGGGTGGGAGGGTGCCCTGAGCCCCAGCCCCTTGCACAGAGGCTACCACAGGATGCACTGGCCCAAGGCAGACAGTGCCAGGAAGAACATGCGGATGACATATTTGCTACCGGAAGTGTCAACACAGTCACAATGAGCCCTGCTCCTCACTGTGGAAGGCCCTAGCAGGTTCCAGTGAGTTCCAGGATGGCATGGCCCCTCATGCTATGAGCACCTGACGGGCCACAATGGTAGGTTGGTGGCTATGGCCTCAGACCTGCAACTGATGGGGAAACCATGCTCTAAGACCCCCAGCTTGGCACAAACCCGTCCTCATGTCCAGGGCTTGTTCTTTTTTTCAGCAGCTATTTTGCTTTAAGCAATTTACAGAACTGATACCTCAACATGGGTCTGGACAGGTGAGTCCAGGGGTCAGGCGTTTGTGTCCAGCACAGACCCCTGAGTGCCTGTTTCCCAGTGCCCAGCCTTTGGAATCACAGGGGAACAGGCCCTGAGATGAGTGGGTGGGCAAGGTGGCCAGCCGGGTGTCCTCACAGGGAAAGATGCCCTCATTCTCAACAGCCCAGCAAAGGCCAAAGCAGCCCTGCCCCTGCCCAGGGATGAAGTTGGGAGAGCCCAGAGCCTTCGCTCTTGTAGCCTGGGCCTGGAGGAGAGGACTCGGGTCCAGGTGCCCGCCTCACTGACCCAGGATGCCGCCTCAAGCTAGTGTCAGCTGGAGCCCTTTGCAGGCCAGGCTTTCCAAATCCATGAACTTGAGAGGTTCCTTCCATAAGTGATGTGACCTGGGGGCTGCTCGGGAAGGGACGGGGCTAGAGGGCAAGGCCACAGAGCCTGAGTCCAGGCACTTACCTTGACCTTCGTAGAGCTTCTTCATCAGGGTCTTGCACTGTGGGTAGAAAGGAGCTGGTCAGGGCACTCACAGGAGACACAGCAAGGAAAGTTGCTGGGGCTCTGTGGGCACTGAGTCCCCAGGATTCAGCCAGGCCCAACATGGTGACTACCCCTTTGCCTGTCCACTGTATGCTGGGCAGAGGCCCCAGAGGACATTGGGAAAGGGTCAGGGGGTGGCCTGAGAGGGCCTCATCCCGGCCCTGGGCAGTCATCTCACCCGGAAGTTGCACACCAAGCCTGCTGCTCACTGTTGGAGTTGACATTGGAGCAGAAGGCTGCTGTCACCAGACAGCCTGCCCGAGGGGCCCAGAAGGAGCCCTGCCAGCCGCGGACAAACCATCAAGGCTGGCCCACCTTCAAGGGCAGGTAGCAGGACTCCCTGGCTTCTGCAGTGCTGGGCCCAGGCCCCCGGTGGCCCCTCAGCATCTCCCTCCTCTGCACCCACCCCGAGAGCCTGCACTCACTGAATTCTGTCCCTGTCATCTGGGCCAGGATGCGGAAGGAGCGAGACTGCAGGTTGGAGGAGCGGCGTGCCCACTCGTCAGCCTCATCTTCCGGCTTGTTCTGGTTTTTAATCACAGCCTGGTAGACGGGAGAGGCGCTGTCTACGGTAAGGTCCTTAATAGGGAGGCTCCTGCAATGCAGAGAGAGGCCGTGGGCGAGGGCTAGGCTGGAGCCCGGTTCCCACCCTGCTGGGTCCCTGCTCCATGCCCATTGGTGGCCCCTATTGTTCTGTCCCCACCTTGCCTTTACCCATTGCTATCTGAGAACTTGAGATATGGGCATGACCTGGGTCCTCGGTGCTCAGGTTGGTCACAGTGAAGCAGTGACTCCCCTCCCTCATGAGAGACAGGAGGCTGAGATCCCTCAGGTCTGCCCTTCCCCAGTGCTAACTCCAAGCCTACGCCTTGCCCCCACCCCTATCCCTAATGTGGCTGCCCAATGTGGATCTGACCTTTTGGGTGATCAGGGCCCTGGAATGCCTTTCCAAAGTCAGAAGGACTCTGAGATTAGAGGCTCAGCTTGTGGGATGGAGGCACTATTTCAGCTACCTCCGATGGAAACTGGGGAGCCACAGTTTCCATCAGAGACATCAGCAGAGACATCCCCACCCCCAGATCCCCTTTACAGAGGGAGGAAACAGAACAGGTCTTCTTTGACCTCCCTGAGCAGGCCATGAGTTTGGGGCTGGCTGGGGAGAGGCCATTCGGGGACCCAGAGGCTTCCTCAGGGTCCATCTGCTGCCCTCCTCACACTTTTGGATCCAAATAAGGAGCTGCCAATGCTGTCACTGCCCTGGAAAAGGACTGGGGCCCTGGGGTCAGTGCCAGTAGGCTGACTGTGCTGGGAGCTGGTAAGAAACAAGGCAGCGAGGCACGGCCCTGGCATGGCCTGCAGGGACAGGGGATTTCTGGCCTGGGGAAGTTGGAAGTGGGGCTGCACGGAAGCCACTGGTCCTCTGTCCCAGAGAAGCGCAGCCCTCTGTGGGGGACCACGTGACCTTCCCTTAGGCTCCCAGGGTCTGGCACATGATAAGTGCACAAAACTCTTGGCTAAAGAAACAAATCCTAGATCAGAGCCAGAAGGAACCCTAGAGCCCCTCGGGTCCAGTGCCTCCCAGCCTGAATCAGACTGCAGTGCAGGCCATGTTCAAAAGCCTTACAGCCCACTTGCCCTGGCCAGGGGGCCAGAGGACCAAGCCACCCAGCCCACCTTCTCAGAGGCGTGGGAGGGCTCAGATGAAGCCCACAACAGTAACAGACTGCTGGCCCAGCCCTCTCCTCTTACAGATGCTAAAGCTGAGGTCCAGAAAGGCCAGCCAACTAGCTCCAGGTTACAGCAGATAGGGGTCCCATTGGGCAAGAACCTAGGTTTCCTGGCTGCTAGCCCTGTGTCCTTTGCATTAGGCTCCCAGTAGTCATAGGGCTCAGGAAGGCTACTTCTGCCCAGTAGGAGGCCCTGGACCTATGCCTGGAGAGATGCCCTGTCCAGCACTCTCCTGCCTGCCTCTCCCTTTCCCCCAGAGGGCTGGTTGGCTGGAAGAGGAACCTCCCCATTGTCCATGTCTTATACCCTCCCTGCAAGGAGTGCGACAGGGAACTGATCTAGTCTCCCAGGACTGGTCCCTGTGTTTGGCTCAGGGTGGGCTACAAGAGCAGAGGTGGGGAAAGGTGATCGAGCTTGGGTGGAGCTGCCCTGGCTTCCCTGAAGGCCCCGCCCTGGCCCAGAGAGCTATAGGTACTGGCAGCCTGTGGTTGGAATCAGCTGGGAAAGACCAGCAGAGGCTTCTGGGGTCCAGCCAGGGAGGAGCCTGCAGCTGCCCAGGGAGCAAAGGAGAGGGTGGGATCTTCCTGTTGCTGGGACAGGCCATTTCTAGTATAGGGAGGAGTCCCAAGGGTTCCTGAGGTCTGGGTGAGATGGGCAACAGGAAGGCACAACCGGGTCTCCCTGGTACTGGCTCCTCACCCACTGGGAGGGGAAGGAAGGAGGGAGTGTGAACTGTGCAGTGGGTGAGGGAAGGCGTGGATGCAAGGCCCTTGAGCCTCTCTACGGAGCTCTGCAATCCAGAAAGTGGATGGAAGGTGTTTGCTGCTGTTTTCCTGGAATGTGCCCAGGATGAGCTCCCCTGTGCCTTCCTTGGCTCCAAGGGTTCAAGAAAGCTGCCGGGAGTGAGTCCCTTGGGACTCAGCATTTCTGGCTTCATTTCCCACCGCCCCATGCAAAGACCAGGGACTCTTGTTGCTGCTGTGACCAAGACTGGCAGTCAGATGAGGAAACTGCTGTGCCTTTCATGACACCAAGGCTCAGGGAGAATATACGCAGAGAAGATGGAACAGGTCCTGCAGTCCTGGGCCCTTGGCCTGAGTCCACTCTCTGGACCCACTTTCAGCTTGTTCTTCTTGCCACAGAAAACACTCCACAGTCACCGCAGCATCAGGTCACCGCTGCATTTACTTCACTGTGTGCAGCCCCCAATCTGATTCATCTTTCCCCTCCCATGGGTGGTCATGGCAGGCACTGGCTCCTGCAGATACACTTCCCATGCAGATTCTGGGGAGTGGCCTCCAAGAGGTTACCTTGTCACCTTGTCACCTTCTAGCCCTGAATAATGGCCCAGTGTGGATTCTAACGTCCAGGTCTACACTGTCCCAGTGCAGATAGGAAAGGCAGGGGGAGCCACCCCAAAGCACGGCAAGAACACAGGTATGTACCCCAGCCTGGGCCTGCAGCATGAGTGTCATTACTCTGTGATTTCTGTGACCACAGTGACATTATTTGGATAAACCCCAAGAGACAACTACTTGCCTGGAAAGGCTGCAAGGGATGTCGTTTGGCTGACAGGTGGGTGTGAGGAGGAGCGTGGACAGAGCACGTGGGCTGAACACTGGTCCTCAGACACATCCCACCAAACCCACACACCATCCCACAATCAGACAGACGGATGACGGGACAGACACTGCGGAGTCTACTTACGCCAGCGGTGACGCCCTGCCAAGCAGAGGAAAACCCAGCCGTAAGTGCGCGTCCATCATGGGATAGCAGAGGGGCAGCGCACACAAGAGAGCCGGGTTAGGGTCAGAAATGAGTTATTGGAATGGGGTGGGTGAAGGAGGAAGAAAAAGAGAAAAAACACGGTCAGTGAGAAAGGAACCATGGAAATTAACAGCAGAAACGGGAGCACGTTATGGCCAAGAGGGTTACTCACTGGCACCACGGCATGGTCAGCTCAGCGTGGCTGCATTAAAAGGAAGAGGAGAAGAGGACCCTCTCCAGGCATACCAGGGGAAGAACAGGGAGGGTACGGGAGGGGACAGGAGGGAGATGGGAAAGGTCCTTCAAGAAGCCTCGATTAATCAACAGTGCATCAGTTCCAAAACTGATGGATGCCCTAGTGGTGAGATCAAATGATAGCAGTTTTCCCAACGTGCAGGAAACAGAAAGTTAGTGAAGAGCAGTTCTTCCATTATTTTCCATTGAACTTCCCTTTGGCGATTGCTACTACTTTTAAGAGCACACCAAAGACACACATGACAAATAAATGTTAACAGGAAATCCCTGTTAGCTCTTGGGCTTAGGCAACCTTGTTTTTCTGGGTACGCATGAGCTAATGCTTGTGTTTTTAAACTTGCATGGTCATATTTTCTGCTTTGAATGATGGAATTCAATCAACCTTGCCCAGAATTACGCCAAGAGCAGCAGCTCTGAGCCTTGGGAGTTTGACTTGAAGCTCTAGGACAGGTGACCTCTGCCCCCTGGTGGCCTAGAGGAAGTACTGCATCTCCAAGAGGCTCCCAGGCTCCTCAGTTCCAGCAGAGCCTAGGGAGCCTACACTGTTCCACCCTTGGGGCTGAGGAGCCTGCCCTTTATAACCTGCATGCATATCACGGCCACAAGGGCTGGGGTCCGGAATGGCCAAGTGAAACTGGGTCCTTTGGGACTTTTTAATCCCTCCACCCCTCTTATTACATCTGTTTTCCTGGCTTTGGAAAAAAACATCAGTCATTTCAAGACTTTTTGCCTTGAATTGCTGGGGGATCCTGCAATTCTTATCCTGACCCAGGGATAAGATGTTGTCCAGATTGAGAATCAGCCAACACAGTGGTATTTCCAAGTAGAAAACAGTGAGGAACTGTGTGTATGTGTGTAAGAAAGAAACAACAGACAGACAGACACACACACACACACACACACACACGAGAGACAGAGAGAGAAAGAGAGGGAAAGGGAGAGAGAGAGAGAAAAAGAGAGCAACAAGGAGGAAGACAGAAAGAGACATACAGATAGAGGGAGATACAGAGACACACAGAGAAAGGGAGACACAGAGACACAGCGAGGGAGACGTGGAGACACACAGAGAGAGGTCTGTCTACATGAATGTTTGCATTGCTAGCATTTTTCATCCACAAATGATTTTCAGCCAACTCTTTCTTTACCAACCCTCGAATTCCCCAACCATAGCTAATGGGCGAACTCCAGGAACCAAGGATGTCTTAAATGCCACTGCCCTGAGGCCGGGCTTCCTGGGGCAAAGAGGAGGGGATTGCTCCCATTAGTGGGACTGATTGCCAGCAGTACTGTGGATAGCTGGTCGCAGACCCCTTCCAAAACCAGAAACCCAGCCAGTGTGTTTGAATCAATTCTCAGCGCTGGAAGAACCTGGCAACGTCCCCCTCCTTAAAGGACAGCTTCGCTGTGAGAGACCTGGGGGCCTCCAGGATGGTCCCCTTGTTAAGAGGACTGTAGAAGTCTCTTCTTAAGCCAGCCTCCTCAAGGAGCCTGGGAAAATGCAGAGGCTGTGAAAAGCACTTTGAGAAGCCACCATTTTCTGCATTTCTCCACCCTTCTCCTAAAGCTGACCATGGAGAGGGTCTGAAGAGAGGATACCCACGTTCCAGAAGACCCTGCTGAAGGCTGGCTCCCCTCCAAGGGCCATGCCCCCAGGAGGTCCAATGTGAAGGAAGAAAGCTGGTCCCGATGGCGCCCAATGGCCCAGACCCCTCGGGCTCTGGAGGCGCTGAGTGGTGGAGGAGGAGGGAGGCGCTTACCCACTGAAGTCACTGCCCTGGGCCTGGGCCTGCCCAGCGATGGCGTCCATGATGGCATCCTGGGAGTACATGCTGATGGGCGTGTTGTACTGTGCATGGATGATGGTGGCCTTGCCTCCCAGCCCCTTCACCTCGATGGGCTTGTGGGTGGACAGGGCCGAGTCCTTCAGGGCACTGGGGTTGAAGCGTTCCTGGTAGTCGGCGCTGGGGGAGGGGTGGGGGAGTACAGGCAGGGAGGGGGAGGAGAAAAGGGCAACAGGTGGTGGTTACATGGGTGGCCAAGGCAAGGGCTGGGTGCAGTGGGTGTCGAGAGAGATCTCCCAGAGCCGAGGCCCTGAACCCCTGTAGGCTGCATAAGTCTCCCATTGGTGGGTGGTCTGGGTCTATTCAGGAAAATCCTTGGTACCCTCCCCCAAAGCCCAGTGCAGAAGGTTTTCTTTTTTCTTTTTTCTTTCGTTCTTTCTTTTTTTTTTTTTTGGATACAGGGTCTTGCTTTGTTGTTCAGGGTGGAGTGCAGTGGTGTGATCTCCACTCACTGCAGTCTCAACCTCTCAAGTGGGCTCAAGTGATCCTCTCACCTCAGCCTCCTGAGGTAGCTAGGATCGCAAGCATATGCCACTATTTTTGTTTTTTTTTTTGTAAAGACAGAGTCTCACAATGTTGCCCAGGTTGGTCTTGAACTCCTGGCCTCAAGTGGATCCTTCTGCCTTGGCCTCTCACAGTGTTGGGATTATAGGCATGAGCCACCACTCCTGGCCATAGAAGGGTTTCCTTGCCCATCTTGGCGTTCCCAGATCCCCTGCAGGGCCTGGCTGAGCCTGAGCTCACTCCCAGGGTCTGCAGGGGCTGCCAGGCACAGAGAGATCTCCCACCACACACAGCAGGGGAAGCGGGGCGTGGGGCTGGGGGTAGGGGATGGGAGCAGCAGCCCAAGCTGAGTCCAGAACGCCCCAAAGGCGAAAAGCGGCTCCAGTGGCACCCACAGGGATTCTGAGCAAGGTTTCTCCATGAAGGGGCTCTTCCTGCAGGCCACCCTCTTGGTGGCCCAGGGCTCTGCTCTTCCAGACGCTTCAGGGAATGTGCTTCTTCCTCAGAGCAGGGCTCCGGCTGCCCAGGCTCCCTCAAGTCCAGTTTGCTGAGTGGCTGGCCATCCTCTACCCACAGGAGGCTCTTCCCTCCAATGGATAGGTGTGCTCCCCGGGCAGAAAAGATCCAGTGCAGCCCTTCCGAGGGGTCGCCAGGACAGAAAGGTCTTCAGGCTCACACAGGCCCAGCAGCAGCACAGCCTGTGCCCCCTTCCCCCAACCACCGTCACCAACCCCAGGCGCATCTTAAGCAGCTGCTGCAGCAGGAAATTGGGAATGAAATTAGAACCATCGAATGGAGCTCCCACTCCCACCCCCAAATGCTTCTACTCCAGCTTCACACACATGCAGGCTCACCCAGGGGCACAAGTGCACCCCACTCATACATATGCACACACATGTACACATGCCAGCAGGCACGCCCTATCCACATCAGATACACACAGACACATGCTGGGGCTGGCACGCAAGCGCACACACATGCTGTCCTTTGATACTAACTTGGCTGGAGAGTTGGCTACCACCTGGGGAGGAAAAGGGCAAAGAAGACAGGGTGGTCAGAGGGAGGCTCCACCGGGGGGAGTTTGAGCGCCGGGGCCATCATCAGCCTGGTCATTGTGGAGGCAGAAGCAGCCCAAATCACACTGGGTGAGGAGAGCAAGGAGCGAGGAGGGAGAGCTGAGAGCTGGGAGTCGCAGTGACTGGGATCCTCGGTTTGGTTCAGAGACTGACACAGCAATGTTTCCCTCTTGGGCATTCCCCAGTGCCCTCTGCTTTGCCAAAAGAAGTGTTTTCTTGTCCATCTTCAGGGACACTCGTACCACATACATGAATCCCCCACATACAAACCTGGCTATAGATCCCAGAGAGGAAGCTGCAGGTGGAGACAGGACCAGCTGTGGCTGCTATGGAAAAGGCTGAGGCCCAGGGGCCTCCCTGCCTGTCCACATCTCTGGACTAAGAGTCTGTTTTGTGGGGGCAGCTCTGGAATTCTGTCCTGAGCAGCCATTGCGGTGGTGAGGGGGCAGGGTGTGCGCGGGGTTACCTATGCCCCCCAAACCCGGACCTCTTCTCCCTCCCAGAAGAGACACAGGCAGCTCTGGCTGCTCCTCTTGGGGTATAGGGGAGTGGGGTGCACAATCCCCAGGGGCCACTCCTAAAGGCCCTTTGGGCCAGCAATGAGGCAGGATGGAGGAGCGAGGAAGCGCAGGGAGAAGTGTGAGCTCAAGGCTTTTTTTTTGAGATGGAGTCTCGCTCTTTCACCCAGGCTGGAGTGCCGTGGCTCGATCTCGGCTCACTGCAAGCTCTGCCTCCCAGGTTCACACCATTCTCCTGCCTCAGCCTCCCAAGTAGCTGGGACTACAGGTGCCCACCACCATGCCCGGCTAATTTTTTTTTTTTGTATTTTTAGTAGAGACGGGATTTCACTGTGTTAGCCAGGATGGTCTCGATCTCCTGACCTCGTGATCCACCTGCCTCGGCCTCCCAAAGTGCTGGGATGACAGGCGTGAGCCACCACGCCTGGTCGAGCTCAAGGCTTTCTGAAGGAAAGCGCCCAGCCGAGGCAGCCCAGCTCGGACAGCATAGTGAGAGGCCCTTCCTCTCACTCTGACCTGAGAGTGAGCCTCCCAGAGCATGGTCTCTGTAGGGAAAGCAGTGTCTGTCCCGCGTTTCTTTAAATGCAGATTCCCTGCAGTGGCAGACCCTGTGGCCAGTGTCCCTGTCTGGGGCCTGTGAGGGAGACAGTGTGGAAGGTGGGGGGCTCTGTCCTCAAACTCTGCCATCTTCTTGAATCTGCCCAGTGTGGGCTCTAGCTGGGGGAGCCTGGGCCCCAGCCGGCCTGACCCTGGTCATTTGCAGCCAAACCCTGGGGATCCAGGCTCAAGTCAGTAGTCCCCCGTCCCAGGGAGTGGCACAGTGGCCCTGCTCTGCCCCAAGCCTGCCACTGCCTCAGAACTGATAAAATTCCCTCTGTCCTCCCAGGCTTAAAATAGCTGCAAGTGCAGCTATATTAGGAAAGGGCCAGCAAGGAACCCCATTCCTTCTCCATTTTTGGCCAGTGCTGACAGCAGCAGGGTCATTTCTTGCCCTGACCAGCCCAGGGCCCCCTGCAGACGGCAGTGTTTGCCTGGCAAGGTGGGGGCTGCCTCTGCCCTGCCTTGGCAGCCTGCTCCTTCTTTGGCATTGATTTCTGCCTCCTGCTCAGTTTCTCCCACCCAGGACCTGGGGCTGGGATGGCTGCAGCAGACACATCTGAGAGGAGACAGTGCCCGGGTCTTGGGGAAGATGAGCCAAAGATGCAAGACCTACCCAGGGGCCCTTGCACTGAATGGCCTCAGGGACACTGCTCTTCAGTGCCAGCCCCAGAAGGGAGGAGAAGAAGGGGGCTGCTGGGATGCCCATGCCTGTCTGCCCTTGCACCACATCTGTTTCTCTCTCCTCCTTCCAAGAGGATACGAGCTGCCAAGGAATTGCACTCCAAGCCGCCCAGAGGAGAGAGCAGCGGAAGGGGCTTCCTTTTGGAGCCAGACAGGACAGAGTTCAAGTCGTGACCCTGCCTCTTCCTAGCACTGTGACTCCGGGCAAATTACCCACCTGTCCCAGCCTGTTTCCTAATTCTAATTCTTGAGATGGTAATGCCTACCACACCAGTGGGTTGTGCAGACTGAGCAGGTCCTGAGTCTAAGGTGCTTAGCATGGGAGAAGTGTGCCATGGACAAGCACAGGGATTAGCCTTTGCTGACCCTGTTGCTGACCCACTTAGCATAGGTGGTGGCCTCAGCCCAGCAGAGGTTGCCCTAGGTCAGAGGCCAGCGCAGGTCAGAGGCTCCAGCCCTTCCTGCCGGCATTGCCCGGGGCAGCAGCATCAGCTTTTACTTTAGATAAAGCACCCACTGCACACCCTCCCCTAGCCCACCATCCCTTGAAGGAAACGTCAGACTCTGCTGCTCTGAGCACCAAGTAATAATTTACACATTCATCAGGGTCTGGGCAGCCCCTGCACCAACAGCAGAGTACCTTAGGCACTATGGGAAGCAGAGATGGGCCTGGCCCCTCACTTCCCTGAGCAGGTAGACAAGTCCCTGTCTCAATGCAAAGTGGAGTCAGGCAGACCTGGGTGCCAGTTCTGTCTGCCACTTACTAGCTGTGTGACCTTGAGCAAATTACTTGCTCTCTCTGAGCATCTATTTTCCAGCTATAAGATGACGAAAATCATGCCCACCTCTGGAGTTAGAGAGAGAGTTGTGTTAGAGAGAGTTGCTGAGAGATAAGGCATGTGGGCTGTTAGCTGGTCCATAGCCAGAGTGCAGGGTCACTATGGGGAGACAATACCATCATTGCAGGTGGGTCTCCTGGGAGTCCCAGGCCACCAGAGGCTGACCTCCCTGCCTGAGGCCAGCCCCTGGAAAGGACCAGGAAGACCTACCAGCCCAACAAAGGCGGGACAAGGAGGCCATATCTGTTCTACTATTCCCTGAGTTTTCTGGCAAAAGTCCTTCGCTGGGGAACCTGGGGGGCATATATGACTCTGTCACCTTGGCTAAGGGAAGCAAGCCATGCGGTACCAGAGGTCAGCCTCACTGAGGATTCCAGAAACAGCTGGGGAGCTAGGGAAGCTGAGGGCCACAGGGAGCAGTGATCTGATGGGGCACAGGTACCTTCTGCTGCAAGGGCAAAGGCAAGGGCATGGGCTTGGGCCAGACTGACCGGATTCCTACTGTGACTCTTCTGGGTGGCTCCAGGCAGTGATGATACCAGGTGTCATGCAGTGAGTGGGTGACAGACAAAGCTCAGAGCTTTACAAGTGTTAGGTCCTTTATCCTCCCAATAACCCTGAGACATGGACAGTGTGATTCCTCCACGATTCAGAGGAGGAACTCTGAACCACTAGGCTCTACTGCCTTGACTCAGCCTGCCCTGCCTGGAGAGGGCTACGCTAATTGCACAGGGCGGGAGTAGAAGTTAGGGTGAGAGAACAAGCGTGAAGGGCTTGGAGCTAGCACAGGCCCAGTATGGGGACTCTGATCCCTTGGTCCCTTCCACAGTGTCCCAGTCCCATGTGCTTTTAACTGCTGTGCTCCCAGAGTCCCACCAGCTAGACCTTGGGGGTGAGGCTGCTGTTCTCCCGCACAGCCCCTTTCTCCCTGGGGTGCTGCTTCCTCGCCACCCCACCCTGGCCAAGGTCACTCCTGCAAACCCGCTCCCTGCATGCCACTGCCAAAGAGTCTCTTCATATACAACTCAGGGGCTCCCTCCTCCAGGCAGCTTCCCAGACCATTCCTAGTCCCAGAGAACTCGCTTTTCCACCTCTCAGCTCCCCGCTGCTCCTGCCTCCTTCCCCCCAGAGGGGTGGGGACCAGCGCATAGCTCTTGAAGGAAGCAGGCTATGCTGTGCTGTTCTGGGGGGCGGCTTAGTGAAAAAGTTTTGGAAGTCAGAGTCTCCTGCATTCAGGACTCGCTCGGCCACATGGTAGCTGGACAAACGGACTGTGACTTAACCTTCTCTGAGCCTCAGTTTCCTCCTCTGCAAAATCCGACATGTCACCCCAGCGTGGTTGGTCGTATAAATCGCTGGCATGCCCGGCTCATGGCAAATGCCACAGGATCATTGCTGGTCTCATGGACTCGGGGTTGGCTGGATTGGGGCCAGTGCCTCGCTCTGACCACCTGACCAGGTCTCTGCCGAGCACCGAGGACCCAGGTGGCCCAGGCCACCCGTGGAGAGCTGCACGCCCGTTACCTACCCTCCTGGGAGTCCGACACCCGAGGCCTTCCCTCGGAGGCTCATCTGGTACATCTGAGCCATCTCCCTCAGGGTCTCTGCCGAGTACAGGCCAATGGGGTTGTTATATTGCCTCGGCTGGCTCGAGCCCGGCAGGGCTTTCGGGCCGAGTAGGTCCCGGGCCCCGTCCGGGCTGGTCTTGGCCCTCAGTCTGACCCACAGAGGGCCAGGGTCAGAGGCCTCGGCGAGTGAGGAGAAGGCAGAGGGCGGGGAGAAGGCAGGGCTAAAGGTAGGCCTGAGCTCCGGGGTGCCCGGGGTGCCTGGGCTGGCCCTCGCCTCAGGGCTGGGGCTGGGTGCCACCAGGCTGCCGTTCGTATCCAGAGCGGGGTCCTGGCACAGGGCAGGCCATGCAGGGGAGAGAGAAGAGAGCAGTTAGAGGCCACACGCGTCCCAGCGCTCCTGCGTGGACCTGAAACAGATACGTTAGTGCGAGCCCCACAGCCTGAAGCCCAGAGCACCTGGGTGCAGCACCTGGAGGGGAGGACGCTGGCGGAGGAGCAGGCAGGCACATGGCTCCCGGCCTGGCCTGAGGCTGGCATCCAACTGGGCAGAGTGCCAAGCCCCGCACAGAAGCCAAGCCAAGCTTCCTACCCTCAGGGCCCGAGGAAGTGGGTATAGGGGTCAGGGGATGGCCCATTCTGTGTCTGTTCCCCCTGCCCCTGAGAGTGGCTACCCAGTGAGCACAGCCCAGACTCCTGCTCCACTGACCCCACACTGCCAGTGAGATGGGGTCCCTGGGCTGGCTGTGGGCAGGTGGTGGGGAGGTGAGGAGGGAAGCCAAGGAAGTGGGTAGCTGACATTTGGGCCCCTCAGTCCACCTCTGTAAGCATCTCCCAAGCAGCCCTCCACCCACTTTCCCAGTCTGTGACCTACCGCACCCCTGTCAGCCTCTTTTTCTCCCCTCTCCCTACTCCCCTGCCCAATCTGCCCCACTGGACAGGTGGGGTCACTATCAGCTCACACAGAGGGAGAAGTTGAGCAGGGAGCCCTTGGGGGTTGAGCTGCTTAGTGGGGCCTTGGGAAGGGCCCAGGCAGTGGTGAGGTCTGGAGCCAGGGCTTGGCCTCCCTTCTTCCCTGTGCCTGCCTCGAAGGCCATCACCAGCACATGCTAAGGGCTACAGGGGCATGCACTTGGGAGGGGCAGGTGGGGAAGTAGAAACCAGAGGGAGAGATCTGGGTAGGGGAAAGCCTGTAGCCAGCACGCCCCTCCACACCTGGAGGTCCTCCTCAAGCTGGGCCTCAGCCGTAGTCACCCAGCCCCGGCCCCCTTGGCAAATGAGGATCAGAGCCTGGATGCTCGTCCCCTGCCTGGCCGGGAATGTGACCCCTCTCCTGGGAGCACTGCTGCCCAAGCTAGCTTCTATCGGCCCAGCCGGGAGGCATAGCGGAGGTGACTTGCACCCAGGCAGGCATTCATTCCCACATCCAGTGTTCAAGAGGGGCTTGAAAGTCTCTCCCGAGGGGCTGCCTCACTTCCCCAGGGTCAGCTGCAGCAGTGACAGGGATGGGGCAGGGCTGATCCCACGGCCTCTTCCCAGTTGGGCCAGCCAAAGACCAGGCAGGCTGGCCAGGGCCAGCACTCCAGGAACCAGGGCTGAGTGGACCCCGCCGCCGTAGTCAGCACCTACCTTCTGGTGGGGGATCACTGGCAGAGGGGACTGGACTGGGGGTGCTGTCGTGGAGATGGGAATGGGACGCTTCGATCTGTAGAAACCAGAAATGAGACCAAGTGAGGAAGTTGCCCCTGGGAGCAGAAGCTCCTGCCTGGGCAGGGCTGGTGAGGAGAGAGAGAGAGGCAGCTGAGTCAGAGGGCTCCAGATCCACTGTCCACCCCACGGGCTGGATCTCCCCAAGAAGGCCCTGGGCCCGACAAGGATGGAGAAGTCATGGCCCCTGGGCACTTTGGCCAGCATCCATGGGCCCCTGCTATGTCACTGGGGGCTGCCGGGGCAAAGTGGAAGCAGGGAAGACCTGCCTTCCAGGACCAATGGCCCACATACGGGCAGTGCCAGGACCACCCTCTCAGCCTTATCTGTAAAGTGAGGCAGTAATGTCTGCCTCTAGGTGCTTGACAGCAACTTGGGCCTGGTTGTTCCTCTGGCCCAAGGCTGTCCTTATCTTCTGGCACAGTTCTGTAGCCCAGGGCTAGGCCCACTCAATTGCTATGGGACTATCCCTCTTTTGGCCCCTGCCCCATGCCCACACCCAAGCCTCCGCCCCCTGCTCTGGAGAGCTCCCACCTACTTCTGCAGGGTGAGGCTCAAGTTGTAGCTGGCAGACTTGATCTTGTTCTGGGCTTCCAGGTGGGTCATGGTGTCTGTGTTGACGCCGTCAATGGCCACCACAAGGTCACCCTGGCTGAGCTGGGACTGGGCTGCCTTGCTGCCTGGTGTGATCTGATTGGATAGCAGAGGTGGGGGGTGAGCATAAGGAAGGTGGTCCTGAGGAAGGGCCAGTCCTTGGGGAAGAGTCACCCGGGAATATTCAGCAGAAGCCGTCATTTTGTTTTTCATTCGCTATGGCCAGTACCAGCTGCTCACCAAGCCTAGTTCCTCTTTCCGGCACATGACTACCACATTGCTTAGAGCTTTGTGTCTGACTGCGGCTTTGGGACTAGCTCTGGCCACTGGAATGAGGGTGGAAGCAATGTATGCCCCTTCCAGGTCTGCCCCTAGCAACCATCCTTGTGATCCTGCACACTCTCTGCTTGTTGACTGATTGAATGCAGGGCATGGCAAGGAGGAGAGATGATTAGGGAACACTGTATTGGACATTGCATGAATGAGAAACTTTTGTTGTGCTGAGCCATTAAGGTTTGGAGGCTGCCTGACATGGTGGCTCATGCCTGTAATCCCAACATTTTGGGAGGCTGAGGTAGGAGAATTGCTTGAGGCCAGGAGTTTGAGGCCAGCCCAGGTAACAGCCCAGACCCTGTTTCTACAAAAATAAAAATATCTGGCAGCGTGTGGTGGTGCATGGCTGTAGTTCTAGCTACTCAGGAGGCAGGTGAGAGGGTCACTCCAGCCTAGGAGTTTGAGGTTACAACGAGCTATGGTCGCTCACCACTGAACTCCAGCGTGGGTGACAGAGGGAGACCCTGTCTCTTAAAAATTTGCAGGTGGCCACCAGGCATGGTGGCTTACGCCTGTAATCCCAGCACTTTGGGAGGCCAAAGTGGGCGGATCACAAGGTCAGGAGTTCGAGACCAGCCTGGCCAATATGGTGAAACCCCGTCCTATTAAAAATACAAAAATTAGCCAGGCACGGTGGTAGGCGCCTGTAGTCCCAGCTACTTGGGAGGCTGGGGCAGGAGAATCGCTTGAACCCGGGAGGCGGAGCTTGCAGTGAGCCGAGATCATGCCACCACACTCCGGCCTGGGCGACTAAGCAAGACTTCGTCTCAAAAAAAAAAGAAAAAAAAAATTTGCAGGCAGCCAGGTGTGGTGGCTTATGCCTATAATCCCAGCACTTTGGGAGGCGGAGGCAGGCAGATCACCTGAGATCAGGAGTTCAAGATCAGCCTGGCTAACATGGTGATACCCTGTCTGTACCAAAAATACAAAAGAATTAGCTGGACATGCTGGCGTGTGCCCGTAGTCCCAGCTACTCAGGAGGCTGAGGCAGGAGAATCACTTGAACCCTTGGTTGAACCCAGGAGGTAGAGGTTGCAGTGAGCTAAGATCATGTCACTGTACTCCAGCCTGGGTGACAGAATGAGACTCTGTCTTAAAAAAAAAAAAAAAAAAAAAAAAAATGCAGGCTATTTGTAACCTTGGTTAGCCTCTTATAACCCCTGTACCCTGCAAAGCTATGGAGCACTTTTCAGAATCCAGGAGAAAAGAGAGATGCAGGAGCTAAGATACAGCAGCATCCCAGAGACACTGCCAGGCTGAAAGTCAGGATAAATGCACCCACTCAAAAGCATCTTAGTGCACGGTGCTTTGTGCTACCTGGCAGATGTGGAGATGGTGAGGTAGCCGACAACCCTGCCTGGGTGAGCAAAATTGGCTGGGAAATGGGGCAGTGCTTAGGGTTCTGTAGTTGGCGTCATACCTCCAGAAGGCGGGGTACAGGTTTGGGAGCCAGTTCCCAAACCCTGAGCCCCAGTAACATCACAGAATGTTACATACTGGAGGCCCCATCTTCAGTGTAACCACACAGAATGCCACTGCAACTCCACCCTGGGAATTCCCCATGGGATCTCAGGAAGGCCACACCTTCTGGGACATTACTTGGGATGTCATGATGGCTCAGGCTGCACTCGTGGTGACATCATGCACGATGCCAAATTCTGCACGCCCGGCCTCCAGTAATAGCACACTGAATGCTGTGGCAGCCCTACCCACAGTGATGTCACATGAGATGCAAAATTCCAGAGGGTCTAATGATGTCACCTAAAATGGCTTGATGGCTGGCCCCTAGTGACCTTAGCAGCCCCACCCCTAAAGATACCTCATGGAATGCCAGAGACTCTGGCTGTCCCCCTGTGACATCATATGGAATGTGCTGGCCCCTGCTAATATCACATAGAATGACTTTATGACCTGACTCCCATCACACCATCTTGGAAGTCCCCAACCCCCATGACATCACGAGGAGTGCCATGCAGGCCTGGCCTTCAGTGACATCACAGGAAAGAGGAGGCTCTGGACCCCACCCCCCACAAGCTGTGGCTGGAGGTGTTCCTTGGCTTTGCCTCCCAAACATGCCCACCAGCCAGTCCTCTTGGCCTCTCTAGGCGCATCCCAGTCACCTTCCTGGCTATAACCCAAGGACCAAGCCAGCTCCTAGTGTTGGCAGAAGCTAGATTCAGGCCAAGGCCTGAGAACCATCCTAGAAGGAGCCCAGAGAGGCTCTGGGGACAGTCCCTTGCCCCAGGTGCCAAGCCTGGGTGGGCCTCTTGCCAGTCCCTAGGCTTACAGACATGGATGGAAGCTCCTGCCAGTCCCCTCACAGGGAAGCCCCTTCCAAACCAGGATGCTCTGCAGTCACCAGTCACCAGTGTCCAGCCCATTCCCAGATGGGCTCTGCAGATGCAGCCCAGGAACTGAGTTGTTTCTGCATGACCACATTACGGGTCACAGAAACACTGCCCTACACCACATGGGTGATAACAGCAAGACCAGGACAGCCCTCTCCAATGGCTGTGAACCTGCCATTTCAGCCCTAGGGGCTATGGTGCCCTTTTTTTTTTCTTTTTCTTTTCTTTTTTTTTTTTTGAGACAGGGTCTCTCTCTGTTGCCCAGGCTGGAGTGCAATGGCGTGATCTTGGCTCACTGCAACTTCTGCCTCCCGGGTTCAAGCAATTCTCCTGCCTCAGTCTCCCGAGTAGCTGGGACAACAAGCACACGCCACCACACCCGGCTAATTTTTGTATTTTTAGTAGAAAGGGGGTTTTATCATGTTTGCCAGGCTGGTCTTCAACTCCTGACCTCAAGTGATTCACCCACCTCAGCCTCCCAAAGTGCTGGGATTACAGACATGAGCCACCATACCCAGCCTGTGGTGCCCTCTTAAAATACTGGCTACCTTGTGTCCACAGCGCCCCTTCCCCAGCCCTGGAATCTACAGAGACAGGAAAGGACAATACAGAAACAGACGCCTGGACTGCCAGGAAGCCACAGCATCTGCTTTGCAAATCCAGCCTGCCCTCCAGGCTCCACAGGGGCATCTTAGAGCTACTTAAGATTTCTTAAAATACACTTAGCCCTTACCCCCAAACTCATTGCCATAGCTTCTATTAATGATAGGAGTGTGTTGCTGCCTTGAGTGTAGAGGTGAACAAAGGGTAAAAACCAACATCAGCATGGGAAAGCAAAACAGTTTTCTAGACTGAGAGGGGACTCCTGGGGGCAAGTTGAGCTGCCCAGCCAGGCCTGTCCTGCAGAAAATTGACTTTCCCTACTCCTCTATGTGATCCCCAACATTTTATTATAGACATTTTTACAGATTTCTAGGCAGAAAAAGTAGAAAACATTCTAAAGTGCACACCTGAACACCCGCCACCATGGCTGTACCATAACATCTCACTCTCTTTGCTTTATCACACTCCATCCCTCCACATCCACCAGTCCATCTCATTTGCCAGGCATTTCAAAGAAAGCTGCAGGCACCAGCATACTTCTGTCCAGGGCGAATTTTGCAATGCCTGTTCTGTCCTAGTGAACTGCCCATGGGACTCCCCCACAGCAGGACACTCCCACAGTAAGGCTCTCTCATGGCAGGGCACCCCCAAATGCTCACCTACAGAGAAGGGGTTGTACCCCTGCAGGGCTGGGTCACTGCAGACCCCACGCAGGAGGGCCACGACCTTGGTCACAGAGGAGACACTGACAGGAAAGATGGGAGTTGTGTCCAGAAGATCATGATGACGGCATGAGCAAGGGCACCAGAATGACGTCCAAGAGAGGCGGGGGCCAGATCAGCAGGGCCCTCTGCAGGGCCATCTGACTGTCCTCCCTCTGGAGGTGCCTCAGAGACATCTTTCTCCCACAGGCGCGGGCCAGCTGGCACCAGCCTTCCCCGTCAGGTCTCCTCGCTTCCCCTCACCTGGACCTGCCTGGCTCTCCCTCATCCTCAGGTATGGGCTCGGGGGATGCTTGCTAGCAAGGGAGAGCTCAGCCTCCTGGGGTCTGGTCAGTAGCCAAGCCTCTGACCAGAGGGGAGTGGCTGAGCTGGATCCCCTGCCTGGCGCCTCTCCCGTGCAGCTGTGTCTGCTTGTCAGGGCTCAGCTGGCCTGGCCTTTGGCTGCCCCGAGCAGGGTCCAACATCCCTCAGGGTGGGGGCTGGGGGTGCTGATATCCTCCTCTAGGGAGGTGCTCCAGGCAGGATGGAGGCAGGCACTTTATGGATGACCAAGAGCCATCAGATGCCTTCACCCCACCACAGGAGCAGCCTGCCTGGGTGGGTTGGAGGGGGGCACCCTCAGACCCTTGCCCAGAGCCCAGGGCTCATGGAGAGTGCACTCCATTCACGATGCTTCCGCATCACTCTTGTCTGACTCCATCCTCCTCTTTCCTTTGTGTGTTTCAGAAAGGGCCCAAAGCACCCAAATCCTTGGAGCTGTGGTTTTTTTCTCTTGGATCTTTCTATCCGCCTTTGAGCATTTAAACGCCTCCCTTGAATGAGCATTTCATTCCCACTTCACTTTTCAGTCTTCTCCAGCCAATGGGCGCCTCTAAACCCTGGAAACCCAACCCTGGGCACAGCCTAGAATGGCCTCAGGGTGGAGCACCAAGCTCCTGTCTCCAAAGCCCCCAAGAAAGGCTGCAGGTGTTTGGAGGCCAAGATCAGCCCCCTGTCCCTAGGAGCCCTTCCGCCTTGCTGGGCCAAGGTCTTAGGGCACTCCCAAGGGCAGCCCAGGGAGGGCTGGTGCCAGAGCCACCTGTGAGTGCTGGGGGCTGGGGGCAGGGAGGCAACAAAGCAGGAGCACAGATGCCAGTATGGGCCGAGCCCCTGGCTTTGGTGCCAGCCTCCAAGCCCTCCAGTGTCAAGAGAGACAATGCCTTTCTCGGGATTCTTGTGAGGATTATGTCGTTAAACAGGGGATTATGTAAGGAGGGTGCAGAGCTAAGAGAGTTTCAGGAAAACTCCCAATCCAGGGAGGCACAATGCTGACCCCATCCGCTACCCCTAGAAGGTGCGAGGCTGGCTGGCTGCATCCCTGGGCTCCACAGGAAACAAGATCCACAGCTGGCAGAGGGTGGGGCTTGAGGGGCCAGCCCTGGCTGACCAGTTCTGAGCCAGCCTGCTGGCCCTAGAGGGGCCTGGGTGTCGGGGGGAGGGGAGGAAAGTTCTGTACAGGGTCCAGGGGAAAGAAGGCGCCAGTGAGGCTTCAGACGCACCCATGCCATCGGCTCCTATTTCCCCAGTTCTCTGGCAGCAGAGAGAGCAGCTGGGCTCTGCAGACGTTTCTGGCCATCATTCACTCCCAGTGTTCAAACCAGGCAGGCCCCTGCCTTCCTCCCCTTCTAGATCTGCCAGTGTAGATGTGGTGGGTGGAGGCTGGGGCAGGCGGCAGATAAGTAGGAAGGGTTCAGCAGCTCCCCCTCCCCACACTCCCAGGCTGCCTGCTTGGGTTGGGGCGGGTGTGGCAAAGTGCATTTTCATTGTATGATTAAATTACTGTCTTGCGCTGCTCTGCTGCCTTCCCATCTGGCCTCCCTGGGGTTTTGCTCATGCTCACCCTCTCACTGGAACCTTCTGTCTCCCCATGGTCCCACTCCCCAACTCCACCCTGGCTGATAAATAAGCAGGAGTCTCCTCAATGCTCAAAAAACCTCTCCCTGCCTGCCTGGGTGACTCCAGCTGGCTCCTGTCATGTCCCCTTTCTGCACCTCCAGACTCCTCCAGGAGGTGACCCACACATCCTGCCCCCAATGCCACTGCCTCCCACCTGCTCACACACAGCCATCTGCCTTTGGCCCCACTATTCCACGCATATCAATGACCTTCTGTATCCAAAGCCAGGGGTCACTGCCCCCCTCTAACTGACCACACCTGCCCTGGCTTTCCTCAAGTGTCTCTTGAGTCTCTCCTGCCTCTCTTCCTCCTGTCCAGGTCCACAGTTCCATTTGTGGCTTGGGTGTGGCCAGTAAAATGCCCTCGGGGCGCTGGCTCTCAGGGGCCCCCAGCAAGGCCCATTCTTGCATCCAAGGATGGTTCCTGGGCAGAGGTGGAGCCTGGTCCCAAAGGGGTGCCAAAGCTGCGTTTGAGGGCGGGAGAGCTCTGCGTGGGGGAGGGTCTTTGCAGTCAGGGGCAGCCTCTGGATGAGAGGGGACCATGTAGAAAGGGAAGGAGACTCAGGGAATTGGGGAGCTATCCCCCAGCAGGGCCTGGCCCAGTCTTTCTCAGATAGCCCTGAAGTCCTGACACTGGCAACCCCACAATGCCTGTAGCCCCGGAGCCCTGGGGCTGCTCATGCAGCTGCTCTTGCACGGTGTCCTGGCCTGGAGGCCTCCAAGGGTCCAATTCATTCCCCAGAACCCAGCTAGCCTCATGTCCTCTCCTTTTGGATCCCTCACAGAGTTAGATACAGTTCCGAGCGGCAGGGAGGACCTGGCCTGGGGGACCTCTAAGAATACATTCCCCAGCTGGGAGCCTCCAAGCCTCTGGCTGCTTATCTTCCCCTGCTGATAGATGGATGTTGCCGGGGAGGCCCCTGCCAGCCCCACAGAAGCCCTTGGAGGCTTGCCTGACCTTCAGTGCAGCTATAAACAGCATGGTCTGTCAGCACTGCTAAGAGCTGCCCAAGAAACAGCACTGCGTGCTCCAGCGGCCCCAAAATTCCAGGCATTGCTGGCACAGCTACCCCAGAATAGTCTCAGCCTGTCCCCCTTCCTCTCCCCAGAGACCCTCTGTCCTCAGCATGTTCCCACCACAGCTGGGAGAGTCTGATAAATAACTGGAACCGAAACCCACAGAGGAGGAGAGGCCTCTGGGCTGGTGCTCCAGGTGAGCCTGCAGGCGGGGTGCCTGAGACCCTAGGGACAGAGGGCTTCCAGTAGAGAGGCAGGCCCCTCCTGGGCCCAGGCTCAGCCCCCCAACTCCACCAGTCTTACAACTTGTCCCGGTAGACACCAGGTGGAAAGTTTTCATAAGTGCCTGTTAGAAAGAGCTCCCACAGGTGTGGAAGGCATTATTTATTTATTGATGTATTTTTGAGATGGAGTCTCACTCTGTGAGACTGGCCTCCCCTGTGGTTCTGCTCATGCTCACCCTCTCACTGGAACCTTCTGTCTTCCCATGGTCCCATTCCCCAACTCCACCTTGGCCGATAAATAAACGGGCGTCTCCTCATTCAAAAAGCCTCTCCCTGCCTGCCTGGGTGGCTCCAACTGGCTGTGCCTCCCCGGATTGGGAGTTTTCCTGACTCCCCAGACTGGAGTGGCAGTGACACGATCTCAGCTCACTGCAACCTCTGCCTCCTGGGTTCAAGCTATCCTCCTGCCTCAGCCTCCTGAGTAGCTGGGATTACAGGCATGCGCCACCACACCTGGCTAATTTTTGTATTTTTAGTAGAGACAGGGTTTCACCATGTTGGCCAGGCTGGTCTCCAACTCTTGACCTCAAGTGGTCCGCCCCTTGGCCTCCCAAAGTGCTAGGACTACAGACACGAGCCACCACGCTTGGCCTGCTATCCCCATTTTAAGGGTGAGAAAAACTGAGGCTGAGCAGGTAAACAGACTTCTGAGGCAACACAGCTGAGAACAGCAGAGCCTAACAAAGCATACTCGTCTTCCCCAAGGTGGGGGCATGAGAGGTGTGAAGAGGCGAGAGCCCAGACCATGGTCCCAGCCTCTGGCCAGCTGCCAGGGCAGAGTCCGGGCTGGGCTTCTGGAGCTGCTCCCTCTCTGCGCTTCTGCCCCCTCCCCACTTCCTGGAGAACTGGCTGGGGTGGGGTGAAAGGGCAGCTCATGTTGCAGGCCCAGCCACACCTGTCCAGGATAAATAAAGGCATTTCCCCGCCACCCTCCGCTCCCGGTCTCCCTCTTGAATCCCCTTCTCTGTGAGTCCGCAAGAGGAGACCCTCTGAAGGGAGGCCTTGAGGGGCTGCTGCCGCCCCAAGGTTGCTGCCATGGACCCCCGGGAGCCACCACCCAGCCTGCAGGTGGCCTGTGTCCTTCCAGGAGGAGCCGCAGCACACACCTGCAGCTGAGAGGGGACAGGTCTCCCCGGTGCCTCCCTAGTAGTCCCAGTCAGAGGGGTGAGCAGGCCAGCACGGGAGTTGGGGTGAGAAGACACAGGAGATCCACCCATGGCCATCCCTGTCCTGTGAGCAAACTCCAGCCTCAGTTTGCCAGGCTCTGAAGTGAGGTAACGATCCCAGCCTCGTTTGCCTGCCCACCCCACAGGGTCACACACTCTTGCCTATGGTGCCCTATGGCACAGCCTCAGGTCCTGGCTGGGGTGGGAGTGGAGTTCCTCCAGAGAGCTCTGGCCATGCCTCCCCCGTAAGGGGATGTCCCTGGTGCAGAAGGGCCCTGCGAGCCCCAGCAGTAAATCCTACAGCCCTGGTGGGATGGCAGGGCTGTGTCCACAAGGCCTGCCCTGCCAGCAGCACGGAACCAGGACACAAGCCCAGGCTATCAGCAGCCCACCACCAAAATTTCTCAAGAGGTTCCAAGCCCCAGGAAGGGCTCCAGTTCCCAGTCCAGCCTGCTCCATAGCTCAGGTGATTTGGGGTATGCCCCTAAAGGAAGCCGAGAGGCCATAATGCCCATCCCCCAGTGCCCTGCCTGGGCTTCGGGTTCTATTTTTAAAAGTCCCCCCAGTCATTGGATCCAGCACATCCCTGCATACCCCCTCCCCGGAGTAAGGACATTCCTCCTGTTATCTAGCTTAAGGCCTCTGGGCTGCCATTTAAGCCCCTGGCTGGCTGGGGCCAGGTGGCACATAGACCCTGGGTGAAGTCATTGGCTATCCTGAGTGCCAGTGAGCCCAGTGGCCAATTTGCACCCATAGGGATAGGGCAGGGAGCACCAGCAGGAGGCCTGGAGATGGTGGAGCTGGGGGAGATGTGGGCTCAGTCTCAGGCAGGGGAGGCCACAGGGCCCATGAGAGAGCACACAGAGGCTCCACCTTGTACAGGAAGAAGTCCTGCAAGCATGGGGGTGGGGAGCTGTGCAGGGCAGTGGGAAATCCACTGGGGCTCACATGCCCACAGGTCACCACCTCATGCAAAGTGTGCAAAGCTGTGGGTTTCCAGGACCCTGTGGTCTCCAGGGCAGTAGATCTGGAGGGGTGGAGTCTCCAGGTTAGAACAAGCCACATCTCCAACTGAAGGATGGAGGGCAGGGCCTGTTCCCTGTGCCAGAGCCAGGCCAGCACCCACCCTGGAAGCATGTGGCCTCTATGGCTATTATAAGGCTCTCACAGCATCCCTGGGTGGGGCTTCTACTTCTGGGGTTCCCCCAAGTACCCATGGAACCAAAAACAGAGACTGCTTCTCCAGTGGTGGCGTTGGCTCCTGACCCTCTGCCCAGGCTCCCTGGTCCCTCTGCCAAGCACCTTCAGGCCTTGCCCACTTTGGTGCTTCCCCTCCAACCCCTTCCTCCAGCCCCCAGGCCCAAGGCAAGTCCCAAAGGCCCCAGAGAAGAAACTGTCCCCTTGTTCCCCTAGTGGGGCAGTAGCCCAGATACCCCTGCCCACCCACTACCCTCCGGTGACAGCCTGGGAGCCTCCCGCTCCTGCCTTGTGACCAGAACAGCACGGCCAGGGGCTCAGCCACCAGGCAGGGTTGTCCTTGCCCTGTATGCCTCACAGTTCATCCTGAACCTTGGGGTCTTCAGCCCTGGGTCTACCAGTGCCTTGCCGGGGAGTCTCTTTGTTTGACAAATACTGACGGAGCGCCTACTACGGTCTAGATGCTGTTCCCCCGTCAGTCCCTGTTCCTGGAGTGCTTCCTTGGGAGCATGGCTAGCTTTCTGCCTCTCTGGTGTTGCTGTCTCCAGCCAGGCGGTAGAGTTACTCAGACAACCCGATGTTCTGTGTCATCTGCATTAGGCCATGCTGCTCCCCATCACAGACACTGCAGGACAGGGGGCCATCTCACCAGGCCCCAGCGCTTGCGGGGAACAAGTCGTGAGACAGACAAAGCAGCCATGGTGAATAGGGAGGACCACCCAGCCCCATGAGCCAGGGTGCTGGTGTCTCAAGTTTGGAATGGAGCGGGTGCCCAGTACTCAGTCCAGCCCAGCCCCACACTCTGACAGCAGGACAGCCAAGGTCAGCAGCCTGTTTGTCCATCTATCCAACTGCCCATCACCTGCCCTCTCCATGTTGGGAATGCTCCCTTCCCAAAGCAGCTGCCCACATCTAGGGAAATGCTAAAGGCTTGGGGGCACCCTAAGCCCACTCTAACAGTGAAGGGATCAGGAAGGCGCTGTACTCTGTCCAGCTACCTGCCTGCCTGCCTGAAAACTCAGCATTTTCTTCTCTGCTAAAAACACCTACCACCTGCTCATGATGTCTCACATGCATAACAGGCCGGCGGGCTCCTGTGAGCAAACAGCTGTGGCTGAGACCAGAGGACCAGGCCAGTCCCAGGGGATGGGGCATGCTCTGCTTTCTGAGAGGCTCAGAAAGGACAGACAGACAGACACACAGCGTGCCCGCCCCGTCGGGTGCCAGGCTGTGGCAGGGTGCACTCACCCGGGAAATAGTGAGGGGCATGTTGAAGTCCTTGCCCCCCTGCAGACGGAAGCCCCAGGGCCCAGGCCCAGTCAGGGTCACACTGTAAGACATGCTGGTGCTGTCAGCGGCCGCCTCTGCAGACAAAGGGTAGAGAGGGTTGAGTGAGAGGGCACTCAGGCGCTCCGCCTGCCCGGTCCACACCTCTGCCCCTGCCCCTGCCCCCCGGCCTTGCCTGCTCTGTCCCTTGCTGCCCAGCTGGGCTGCGTGGAGCTCTTGAGAGGCTCCTAAGAATAGCTGGGAGCGAATGCCATCGACACTGATATCTGCCCTCGGCTGCGCCCATAAATGGACTGTAACCCTACACTGTCCCGCCCGCCTGCGGCCTCCCAGCCGGTCCACCGTGACTCACACGGCTAATATAGTCCCTGGGGAGGGGTGTCCGGCACCCAGCACCCCCCAGGGGGGAGGAAGGGGGACTAGCCAGGTTGGTGAGAATGCTCTGGTCTCCTTGCTCCCGTGTCCTCTGGAGAGCAGAGACACTCGCTCTTCCTGCTCCGTGGTACCCATCCTCTTGCTCAGAAGACCAGGGGTTGAGCTCCCTTGGGCAGGGGCTTTGCAGCCATGTGGTCCCTGCCCAGGATTCTGGGGTTGTGCTTTATCCAGTGTGGGGTCCTGGAGGTGGCTTGGCCTGAACTGAGCCTGCAGCTGGTCTGTGACTGGCCCAGGGTTGTCCAGCCATAAAAATGATCATAATAGCAGCAGCTCCGGGCATAGCCAGCCTCAGCATGCGCCCTTCACTCCCTGGGATCCTGAGAAGCTGCCACCTGGACCCACAGGAGACAAAGCTCCGGGAGGTTAAATGACTTCTCCAAGGTCACACAAGGAGTGGACCCGGGCCACACTGGAGCCCGGGCTGATTCTTACAGGATGCATGCCAGATAATGGGCTCCCAATGGCCACAGAAGCCTCCCAAAGCCCTGGTCCTGGGCAGCTGGCCCTCTGCCTGAACCCCTTGGCACAGGGTCTGAAAGTAGGTCTGAGGTAGGCCCATCCCCTCCAGACCCTCTGGGGGCCCAGCCAGTTATTCCTGGCTCTCCTGTCTTATTTGTGCTCTGGAAAACTTGACGGCAGCATGGAAAGCTCCAGCTGCCAGTGCCACACGCCAGGCCCCGTGCCCTTTGCGCAGGAATGGCAGGGGGCAGGGAGAAGGGAGGAGACGCCATTTGCTCAGCTGCTCGACACAGGGCCAGGAGGGGCAAGGAGGGGGAAGCACGTGTGGCATGTTCAGCCTGTACCCCAGAGACAGTGTGTTCTGGGTGGGGGGCCTCAGCACCTTGGGACTTCTGCCAGTGTGGTCTTTGGGCCAACCCCTTCCCCAAGAAAGACCTCAGGCCCCTATGTGGTCTGGAGATAGATCAAGGCCCACCCTGGCTCCTTGGTTGGAGAAACTGAGGCTCAGGGGAGGCAACTGGGTTGGCTGCTTGCTGGCCCTCTTGGAGAGCTCTGGCTTGGACCCTCAGGAGTCAGTAGAGGCCTAGGTATGAGTCATTTCTCAGCTTCCAGCCTCACTCCTGGGGCCTGGCACATGCAAGGTGCAAGGTACGATCACCCATATTACGGGGTTGTTTTGTTCTTGCCCAAAGTCACAAAACTATCAAGCGGAAGAAGCCAGGAAGACTGTCCTTTCCCCCGCTTAATCACCTCCTTCATCCTATATCATGCAGCCCAGCCCAGGAGGCCAGCAGTCCATGGCCAGCATCCCTCCCCCGTACCATTCCCTGTCCCTCTCTGCAAAGCCCCATGTCATCCATCCCTAACTCCAGCCTTATTCCCTTTCGTAGGGGTGTCTGTCCATCCTGCCAGGCTGGAGAGGACCCAGCAGCAGGGCATAACCAGTGTGGGAGAAGGAAGGCGCCCACCCCCAGGGCCAGGGAGCTGGGGGAGGCTGTACCTGGAGCTGCACGCTCTTTCTCTGGCCTCTGGCTCCTGCCTGATGAAACTCGCCTCTGGGGAAAGGGAGGGGTGGCAGGAGAGTGCTCTTAAAGGCGAAGGCCAGCCTCCCTCCATCTGCCTCCCTCGGGAGACGTGAAGCCAGTCAGAGAGCAGCTGGTACCCATGGGCTGGGCGGAGCTCAGTGGCTCACTGGGGAGTGAGTGGGGACAGAGGCCAGCCTGGCCTTTGTCCCTTCTCTGCTGTGCTCCCTGCAGTTTGAGGTGGGCCTCAGAGTGAGAGTCCCAAGAGTGGGGACAGAGGGAGGAGAGGAAGTGAAGTTGCTGGAGGCATCAGAGGCCAGGCCCTGGTTCTCTCCCATAATAGCACCAACAGGTAGAGACCATATTTTGTCTGAAGACACCTTCTCCACTTTTTATTTTCCTATACCCTGTCAGATCCACACAGCCCTGGGAGGAGCTTACATGAAATTATTCATTCCATTACATGAAATGAATTACAGATGCAGAGTGTGCACGCATGTGCTTGGTGTGCATTCAGATAGGTAACTATGCGAGAGCGTGCCTGCAAATGCCCGTGTGCACAAGAATGTGGGCCACAGTGGAACGGTGCACTGGGGGAAGAAGCCAGAGGTGAGTAACCGTTCCAGTGTGCAAAGGGAGGTCTGTGCTTGGCTTCAGCTGTTGGCAGTGGGAGATGCGGAGCTGGCCTTCCTATGCCAGTGACAGGCCCAGCCTGCGGACAGAGGCTCATAAATAGCTGGTGTGTTCTCTGGAGCCATCACCATTGTCATCGCCTGGACAATTGCAGCACACAGCATTTGAGGAGAGGCAGACAACTCGGGAAGCGGGAGAGCCTGGGCACACACCCCTCAGGCTGGGCCTGGGATGCGGCTGCTGAGCTGGAAAGTGGGTGCGGAGGACGTTGTGGGGCAGGAGTTTTGAGGTGTGGAGAGGGGACATGCGGCTAGGGCTGCGAATCCTGTGCAGCACGGGTGACAGGGCCACTTCCAAAGCCTGCAGGCCCACAGCATAATCCTGGGTCTGTGTACATGAGGGAGACATGGGGGGGCTGGATGTGTCCCAGAAGAAAGGGAGAGCCAGTGGGTGTCCTACATCCTGGAGTCCTTGCAGGGGAGCAGCCCCTTGGTCTGCAAACAAACAGCACGCATCTGTTTAGCTGAGCAGCAGTTCACTGGGAGCAGTCTCCCGATGACCCGCCACATGCTGGGTCACCGAGCGGTGGGGAGGTTGCAAGGAAGGGCCAGGTTGTGTGCTGGGTCAGGGATGGGCCTTCCCAGAGTCCACATCCCAGAGTAGGAGCCAGTAACGCCTAACACTGCCTGCAGAGCATCTCCTGGGATGCTCCCTGGGCTCTTGACTCCCAGGGTCACAACTGAACTCATCCTCACCCCCACTACCCAATCCTCTCCTCTCCTCTCCTCCACATTTGGAGAGTCTGGCATCACCCCGGCTCCTGCTGCCCTTAAATGGGTCACTCGTTGCCTGCCCTGCAGTGCTTCCTTCCTCTAGTCTTCACCCTGCAAAGCTGACCAACCCCCTCCCAGGGCTTCCTGTCCCTAGGTCAGGTCTGGAGACACCTAAGCCAGTCCCTGATGGGGCCTTGCCTTCCCACTGCTCCTACCACCTCCGGCCCGTCTTCCCTTGTCCTATGTCCCCCACTGCCAATCCCCAGGGTCCCTCTGGCTGCTCTCAGGGTCACAGAGAGACATCCTGTTCCAGGACATACTGAGCTCCCTCCCCTGTGCCCCTGTGTTTGCACAGTCACACAGGCTGTATCCTCATCCTGGACAGATCAGTGCTCCCCCCACTCCCCATCCCTGCTGCCTGCAGATCCCTGCTTCACCTCTACCTTCCTGGGGAGCCTCAGGGACTTGCCTCTGCTTTCAGTACCCTGCGTGCTCACACCTCGTTGGCAGCGCTTATCACATGTGTGTGGTGATTGTTGATGGCTGCCCAGCACCCCACCCCAGCCTATCCCTCCAAGACAGGCACTGTGTCTTTCATCAGTGCCTGGCCAGCCTGGGGGTCACTGCCAGGACTTTGTCCTGGCATTTATGGCATGCACAGTGCCCGGGCTCCAGGACAGGGGGCGGTGCCCCCAGGGGGAATGCTGAGAGAGGCTGAGGCTACCCAACTGCAGGTACAGCCCAGGACTTTCGTTCTTGGATGCACAGGGACACAGCACTCAGGAAGGAAGGAAGGCAGGAACGTGCCTTTGGCCTTGGACTAGCTAGGGAAGCCAGAGAGCCCAGGAGCCGAGCTGGGGGTGTTGTGTGGGTGTGACAGGAGGGGCAGATGGGGAGCTGTCAGCTGGGGCGAAGGGCTGCTTGGGAGCCTGTGCACACGACATTTCCAGTGTTCTAGAATATGGCCTTCTCTAATCGCCATCGACATTCCGTTCCATAGGCACTTGGGCCGACAGCTGGCCTTCTTTTAATAGCCACAAGTATTCTGGGTGACATCCTGATCTCAGGGCATTCATGGTGAGCACATCCACAGCTTGCAGCCCCTTCCTCCGCAGGCATGTCCAACCTTGCAGTCACACAGAGAGGCACACACCACCCACACTCACTCATATGCACAGCTTAAAGCAGACACATTGGGGCATGCTCTGTCACATGTCACTGGGTGTTACAGTGACAGAGCATGTGCCGGGCACATGGCCACACACATGCTCGAGCTATGTTCTGCCAGCTGCAGACCTCCTACTCTTATCAACACACACATGTACACTTATCATGGCACAGCACAACCAACAGCACTGTGCAGAGTCAGAGTTGCATGATCACACACACATACACACACGCAGACCACATGCAAGCCTTGCTCAGAGCATCTCAGAGTCACAGAGACCCCCAGGCAGACAAGGAAAAGCTGAGAGGTGCTGGGAGCAGGTGATTCCTGGAGGGCATTGCCCCTGCCCAAGAGAACAAGTCTCCCTTTCCTGGCCTCTCCCTGGGCTATTGACCCCTAATCCCCACCCCTTTACGGATTGGCAGGTACTGGGCCCAGTCACCTTCCCTGGAGTCTCTGCTTCCTGTCCCTGGGGTCTGGGGGGCGCCTTGGCTTCCAAGTCCTCCAGACCCTGACCGTAGAGGGACCGCCCATTCGCTTGCTGGGCGGCTCCCCACACAGCTGCTGCCTCCATGTGTGTCCAGCCCTGGGGGAGGTGAGAAAGTGACTGTGAGGTGAGAGGGACAGTCCGTAGCTTTGCTCCTGCCCTTACCCCACCAGGTCCTCCTCCATCCTCCCAACAGGTATTCATTGCAGGAGGCCCCTGATACCATTTGCATGGTTGCTGGTCACCAAATAAACCTCGTAAATTGTGCGTGCCTATGCTAGGGTGTGTGTGTGTGTGTGTGTGTGTGTGTGTGTGTGCGCGCGCGCGCGCGTGCAGGTTTGCTCCCCATCTGAACACCTGCAGACCTCCCTAAGAAAGTGGCTATTTATATTTTTGAATACATGGGTGGTCTTCACGAGGGTCTAGGCCTCCATTAACAGATTAGATTTCTCCTTGGTGACTACAGTGGTTTACAGGAGGGACCCCTGAGAGCTCCTCTCTCAGTCCCTCAACCAAGACACCTGAAGATGCAGCCAGTGGGAGGAGATCGCTGGCTGGTCAGTCGGCAGCAGCTCTTGCTGAGGCCCATAGAGGGCGCTGTAGGTAGAATTAAGGAGGAGCCCAAGTGTGGCTGGAATAGGAGCCGGTGGTGCACACAGCTTTCCTGGGGGCATCTAGGGGCAGCAGAACTGCAGGCACCAAGGAGCGCTGACACCCATCCCTGGGCACACCTGGCCCTGAGGAGGGTTGACACCTACCCTGGGCACACCTGGCCAGCGCTGATGTGAGATGCCTGTTTTCCCTTTCAGAGGAGGATGTGGAGCCTCAGAGGGGGTAAGTGACCTGCCCAGGCTCCCACAGTGAGCACGTGGTAAGCTGAGGCTCAAAGCCACATCTCCCATCTCCAGGGCCCATGACAATCCTGTGAGCTCTTCAAGGCTCCCAGGAGGAGGGGGCTTAATGCTGAGGAGCAAGGAGCTCCAAGCTAACTCCTGCCTTGACTCTCCGGAGCCCTATCTAGGGCCAGATGTGCTGATCTCTTCAGGCTGCGGCTCTAGGGAGAGTGTCAGTGTGGAAAAGGAGATGGCCTGGAGTTGGAAGACCTGTGTTCAATCCTGGCCCTGCTCTTGGGAACCCCCAAACCATCCCCTCTCTGGCCCTAGTGCCCCTGCCTATCAGGGAGGATTATGAACTCCATGGGGGTGTTGGGATGGTCTCTTCCTGTCAGGGTGCCAGCGTCCTGAGGGTTCCTGAGTCTCAGAGGTAGCCCCACCAGGGCCCATGTTTCCCCCAGAACCCCAGGGCTGCCTGAGGAAGGGATGGCCAGGTGCAAGCTGGCGAAGGCCCAGCGTCCTTACCACCTCACTCTCTGAGCCCAGGGACTCCTGGCGCCTCCGTCCAGAGATCCAGCTGAGGTTGGAGGTATGGCTGATCAGCGTGGAGCGGTGGGTGGAGCAGTAGCTGGGGTAGGGGTGACTGTGCCGGCGTGATACACCCAGCAGCACCCCCAGGAAGGGCAGGTGCTGGGCAATGGCCACCCTGCAGGGGCCGCACATCTGATTAGGGCCAGGGGATGGGCAGACAGAGGCAGGGGAGGGGATGGATGCACAGGGTGGTACAGGCCTAATGTGTGGTGACTGAGAGCCTCTGGGGAAATGGGGAGGCCCAGACCCTGGAAACTATGGCAGGTGATGAGGACAGAAAGACAGATGCTGGATGGGGAGATTGACAGGCTCACAGGGCTGGTGGGAGGGACAGAGAGATTCTGAGTGGTAGGCATGCAGGGAGAGCCTGGGGATGTCAGTTCCAGCCCCCAAGTGGTTGGCTCAAGCCACATCTCTGGTAATGGAGACCAGGGACACTCCTGAGCAGCCTCTGTGCTGGACGGGTTCAGGCCTGCCACTGGCCTTGGGAAGGCGGTGAGTGACGGACACCACCAGGCAAAAGGAAGCACTGAGGGAGAAGCGGCCTTGCCGGGTTGCTATCAGCACGCATACTGGCCCAGAGCCACTCCAGGCCCCTGCCAGGCCCTGGGAGCAGAGCTGAGCTCTCCCTGCTCTGGTCTCTTCAGGATGACACTATCAGGGAGGGCAGTGGGGGAGGGGCTTAAATTCACAGGGCTGTCCTGGCTGCCCTACACCCCAGGTCTGAAAGGTCCCATAGTTAGGATCGGATACTGCCCAGGGAGCCCTGACCTCCCTCCACACCGTGCCCCTTGGGAAGCTGGGATGGGGGAGGGAGGCACACCAACTCCAGACCCCACTCAGTGTCACTAGCTGCTCCCAGCTGCTGGTGGCCCCCATCCAACACACATACAAGAGACAGGAAAGGTGGTGGCCTCTGCCCCCATCTGCCGGCCAGGCCCTCGGAGGCCAAGGTTGGGGTTCTGGAAAAGAGCCACACCTGTACTTGGGGTGGGTGATGGCGTAAATGATGGGGTTGTGGATTGCAGAGGCCTTGGCGATGACGGCTGGCACCGAGCTCATGTAGGGTGTCAGGACATGTGCATACCTAGGACAGAGAAGGTGTGGTCCCCAAGCTAGCTGGCCCTCCTGACGCACCTTCTCTTCTGGGCCAGGCCCTGTCAAAGCCCAAATCCTAATCAAGCCCAAACCAGCACCACTAAGTCAGCCCCACAGGGAGGAATTGGCAGTGCCAGGATAATTTTTTCTTTTCTTTCTTTTTGCTCTATCGCCCAGGCTGGAGTTGCAGTGGCGTGATCTCAGCTCACTACAACCTCTGCTTCCTGAGTTCAAGCAATTCTTTTGCCTCAGCCTCCTGAGTAGCTGAGACTACAGGCTCCCGTCACCACACCTGGATAATTTTTGTATTTTTAGTAGAGATGGGGTTTCACCATGTTGGCCAGGCTAATCTTGAACTCCTGACCTCAGGTAATCCCTTGCCTTGGCCTCCCAAAGTGCTGGGATTACAGGCATGAGCCACAATGCCCGGCCTATGCCAGGAGAATTCTGATCTGAGTGAGAAAGAGGGAGCAGCGGGTGGTTGAGTGTGTGGCTCTGGAAGGAAGATGTGCCGAATTTGGGGTGGAGGTTCCCAGGTCCACTGTCCCTTGGAGCCTGTGCTGCTGGCGACGCCCCACTTCCCCCCATTGACTCTGGCCCTCGGACCCTCTGCCTAGCTCTTCTCATACCCAACCCCAACCGTGATGCCCATTCTTGCCCTGGCTATTGTAGAGAAACCCCACAGTAGGGGCCTGGGGGGACCAGGCCATTCCTCCACAAGAAGGTCTTCTATCTAAGCACTTCCAAAGTTAAATAGCCCTCACTTCTGAAAAACACTTCTGAAGGTAAGCCTGCATCCGTGCCGCTGCAGATGTCACAATCCCCAGACTCTAGCCACAAAGGGCTAGAAGGGCAGCTCTCAGGGACCCATTCCTGGAGACGGGCAGCACCTCTGGTCATGTGACCACAGCCCAAGCGGAGAGAGAGGAGACCTCAAGAGGAACTGTGTGTTCCAAAGGGGGCTAGCAGGCCGTCCGCCCAAAGCTTTGTGGGGCGCAGAGCTCCTCTGCATGTGCCCTGGTGCTTCCAGGAACTAGGTGGCCTCCCACCCACCCCGGGGCTGGGCACCTTACCCAGGGAGAGAATAAGCTGTGAGGCTGGTCTTAGGGTGCAAGGATGGCTGGCCGGGGTTGGGCTGGGAGGAAGAAGCTGCCCAGGCTTCTTGCTCCCACCCCTACCTCTTCAGCCTCTTCCCCAACTCTTTACCACTGCTTACCCAGCAAAGGCCACCAGGGCCACAGCAGAATAGGGAGCCCAGGAGAGCACGAAGAGGAGGATGACCAGCAGCATGATCTTGGCCATCTTGCACTCGCTCTGCAGCCGCTGCCGCTGCCACAGGGACTCGCCACTGCCCTTGCAGGCCCCGAAGGTCTGGAGAGCCCTAGGAAGGACGCATAGTCCAGGTCTGACCCTAGTCGGGTGGCAGCGAGCACCAGGGTCATGGCTGCTGGGGGAGCCTCCCTGGACTATCTTTGGAGGGCACTTGGGAGAGTGTCATTCCTTCCAGCAGTGCAGGCAGCTGTGACTTCCAGAAAGTTTTCTGTGACACGAGGGTCTTAGCTGCCCCCCACTCCCCCTTGATTCGGTGTGCCTTCTCTGCTCCCCTGGCCATGTCTAAAAGCCCTCCCCGGAAGCCCTTGTCTCCTGAGGCTCACCCTAGACATTGCTGCCCCGTAAGCACGTGCTCAGCCTGCCTTCAGGAGCCGGGCATGCTCTGGTAGGCTGGTGCAGGTGTGAGTGGTGGGGCAGGGGCCACCTGGCAGAGGGGCCGGCCCCCCTCCTGTAGCCCCCCTCCATGCTCGGCTCTTACTGTCCTGTCTCCCGGATGGCCCTGAAGATGAAGATGTAGCAGTAGATGATGATAAGCAGAGGGAGGAAGAACACGAAGCAGCAGAGAAGCATGGTGTAGGCGCGCACAGCCGGTGTGAAGCTCATGTAGTCCCAGGAGCAGGATGTCAGCAACCCCTCGGGCACATAGGCACCTGGGAGCCAGGGCAGGTGCTCAGGCTTCGTGGTGGCACTGACCAGGGCTCCTTATCTGGCAGGAGCTTTGTATGTGGCATTCGGGTCCCCATACACAGCCCTGGCCCCTGACCTGGCCCTGTCCAGTGCAGTGAGGAAGCTGGAGGGAATTGGGATGGCCTGAAAAGCCCACTGCCTCCCATTCCTGCTAGATTTGAGCAGAAAGCTCACCATAACTACAAGATGGTACTTGCCAGGGCTTCAGCCAGAGGCCTAGTCTTGCCCCAGGAGGGCTACCACCTTGCTCTCCACCCTTCCACCTGCAGAGGCCTCACACCCCAGCCCCCTGCCTAGTCTGACTCAGCATGAGAAGTACCTGTCACTTTGCCCCACCCAGAAAGCCTCTGTATTTTGGGATCAGCTGCCCAGGAGGTCCTTTGGCCCCTGATGGGGCAGTGTCAGTTTCCCTTGCTGCTGGTCACATCCCCTGAATGTCCATCTGACCTGAGGCTCAGGTAGTTCCTGGGCACCCCTGCCTCCATCAGCTGGCTGCCCCAAGTCCACCTACTTCCTCTTGAATGTGCCCCTCCCAGCCCATCTGCCCCACTTCCAGTTCCAGCATCCCACTTACTCCAGCCAAAGAAGGGTGGCAGACTCCAGGCCAGGGCATAGAGCCAAACGCCCAGCAGGACAAATGCTGCGCGCCTCTTGGACGCCACACCAATGGTGGCCAGCGGGCGTGTGATTACCAGGTAGCGGTCCAGGGCGATGGCCGTCAGGGTGATCATGGAGGAGATGCCAAAGAGAGCCCCACAGAAGGCATAGAACTCGCAGCCTGTGGGCACAGCCCCTGCTCTGAGTCCTGGGGAGGAGGGTCTGGGGATGGGGTGGACTCTGCTCTGGCCCTCGCCTCACAGGAAGAGCAGGCCTGAGCACACTCCACCCCCTCCACCTGCCACATCTGGCTAAGGCTGGCAGAGGCCTCAGGACCAACACTGCATCTTCCATTCTTGCTTACTTACAGGACTGAGGGCAGCTACCCACTCTCTGCCCAGGCGCAGCAAATCACCTCCTTTGGGCCACCCACCATTGTGGGCATCCCCAGGTCAAAACCCTCCTCCTCCCTCGAGCAAAAGGGAGCCCCAGTATCTACCTGTCTCCCCAAAGAGCCAGTGCTTATAGAGGCTGCTGGCGAAGAAGACAGGGGCCTGGGTGAAGGACATGAGGAAGTCGCTGACGGCGAGGTTGATAATGAACATGTTGGCAGGTGTCCGGAGGCCTCTGCTCCTGGAAGGATCAGAAGCTGTTAGGAGGCACTTCCTGACACCTCCAGAGCTACGGGGAGCTTCCCACACCCCTCAAGTATGCATGCGCACACATGTGCCACACACTCACACATGCACACACACATGGGCATGCAGACAGGCATGAGCTGCCAGGCCACAGAGCTATCCCACTGTCTAGCAGGGACCAGCCGAGCAGCTGTTGAACCCAGCAGTGTGGGCTGAGTGAGGACCCCAAGACAGCTCCCTCAGAGTGAAGCGGGGGGCAGTTTCTCTCCAAAATCTGAGGCATGGCCCAGCGCAGGCTGGTTCTTGGGTCATGTCCCTTTCCTCTTCTCGCCCTCGAAATTCCTCTGCACCACTCACACCATCTCCTTGGCCAATTCACTGGTTTCCTTGAGTCCCTCCAGGCCAAGATCTCCCTAGAGGTTTCTCCCCAGGCTCCTCCTCCTGCGTACCCTGACTGTGCTTTCCCATGGCTTCTCACGCCTCCCTCCTCCTCAGGTCCCCCTTCCACCCTCCCTCCAGTGTCACATCCTGCCTGGGCCCTGCCCTGCACACTGTCTCTGTAGTCCTCACCCTTGGGGATGGCAAAGGGCAGAGGAGCTGATGGCTGTGCACCACGGCCGGGCCAGGCACTTTCACCAGCCTCAGCTCCTGTCATCATCCATCTTTGCATCCACCCTGAGGGAGGCCTCATTGTCCCCATTTTCCAGACAAGATGCCCCCACTCATGAAGTGACTTGCTCTGGTGCACCGCACTTAGTAAGTGGCTCATTTGTGGGGCAATGCACATCCAGGAACTTACTGCATCATCACAGTGACTCCATGAAGCACAGCTCCGTTTTGCAGGTAAGAAAAGTGGGCTCAAGGAGGAGAAATTAGGTGCCCAGTCCCTTAGCTAGCAGGTGGGAGAGCCAGAGGGCTGTGTGGCCCTGGAGCCTGGGTCTCCTTCTCCATCTGCCTGTCTCAGTCACTGAGCCAGGCAAGGGGGCAGATGGAGAGCAACACTGGGGGTGGGTGTCAGGGATGTTTGAGGGACTTGAGGATCCTGGTCCTCAGGAATGCTCTTTTTTGGGGGTAGGGGTGGAGTCTTGTTCTGTTGCCCAGGCTGGAGTGCAGTGGCATGATCTCGGTTTGCTGCAACCTCTGCCTTCTGGGTTTAGGTGATTCTCCTGCCTCAGCCTCCTGAGCAGCTGGGATTACAGGCCCACACCACCATGCCTGGCTAATTTTTGTTTTTTGTTTTTTGTTTTTTTTCTTTGAGACGGAGTCTTGCTCTGTCACCCAAGCTGGAGTGCAGTGGCCGGATCTCAGCTCACTGCAAGCTCCTCCTCCTGGGTTCACGCCATTCTCCTGTCTCTGCCTTCCGAGTAGCTGGGACTACAGGCACCCGCCACCTCGCCCGGCTAGTTTTTTGTATTTTTTTTTAGTAGAGGCGGGGTTTCACCGTGTTAGCCAGGATGGTCTCGATCTCCTGACCTCGTGATCCGCCCGTCTCAGCCTCCCAAAGTGCTGGGATTACAGGCTTGAGCCACCGCGCCCGGCCAATTTTTGTATTTTTAGTAGAGATGGGGTTTCACATTGGCCAGGCTGCTCTCAAACTCCTGACCTCAGGTGATCTGCTCACCTTGGCTTCCCAAAGTGCTGGGATTACAGGTGGGAGCCACTGTACCCGGCCTAGAGTGGCTCTTCAAGGCAGGGGGAGGATGCTCTCTGGGGCAGGTGATGGCAGAGGTGTGCTGAGAGCAGGGCAGAATGGTCAGAGACCCACATATTCTGGGCACACACACCCTCCACAGAGGATGCACCTGGGTCTCAATTAGTGCCAGTCAGTCAGGCCTCGCTGGACCATTTTTGGCTCTTTCCGTGACCTTGAGGAAGGTCTGGGCCTGAGATCATCGAAGGCATGGCCCTGCCCTCCCTGCCTAGGCTCAACACTGCCCTGGCCAGAGTTAGAGCCAACATTCCTGCCCACATGTTCTTCCTGTCTGCATGGCTGCCACCCTCAGTGCCCTGGGCCCAGCACCACCAACCAGGCACCTGCAGAAGGTATAGATGACCGTCAGGTTGCCCAGCATCCCCGTGAGTCCCACCAGCAAGATCACTGTGCCCAGAGTATAGTGGGCATGGTCTGGAACATCAACCGTGGGGAAGGGGACCCAGGCAGCAGCCCAAGTCCCAGCTGCCTGCAGAGAGACAGAGAAACGAGGGAATCACATTATCCCTTGTCACCTTCAAATAGTCCTGAGAAGGAAGTTAGGATTCTCAACAGGGCAGGAAAACTGAGGCTCAGAGTGGCAAAGCCACTGGCACACACAGCTCGCAAGTGGCCAAGAAGAATGGAAGTGCAGGTCCTTTCCAGAGTCGAGCCCAAGCTCCTAGACCATGGCACAGGGGCCTTCTAGGAGTGAGCTCAGATCACCTGCTAGAGGCTGGTAGGACAGACAGATATGTACCTGGCAAGCAGGGACATGGCCTGGGTCACCTTATCTTTCCTTAGGGAGAAGGCAGAGCCAACTCCTGGGTGCATCCCTGCCTGCAGTATGGACTCCAGCCCAAGGGCCCAAGACAGTGTTTGAGGCCTCTAGACGCTGGGGTTGTGAGTTGGGTGGAGCCCCTCTCAGGAGTCCTGTCCCCTACTGAGCCTTAGAGGAGAAGTTGCATTGCCCCTTAGCGTAACTGGGTACAGCTGACCTTGATGCCTGGCATGAGAATGAAGGGAATTCCCTTTAGAAAGAAAGCTTAGGCCTGCAGGGTCACTGAAGGGAGGTCATGACCATATCAAGTCAGGACAAAGGGATTTAAACACTCCTCCCACCCTAACCCCTTTCTGGGGTAGAGAGGGTAGCTTGGTCTCTGTCCTACCCCAGTGGCCCCTATAGCTACCGGAACCTTCCCATCCTGTCCAGCACCTGGGCCAGCATCCCCAGGTCCTGAGGGTGCCCTCAGCCCTCCCCAGCTAGCAGTGGTGTTGATGGAATATGGCCCTGGGCCTGGGCTAGGATGATGGAGGTGGCAGAAGGTACCCAAGGCTTCACTGTGGGCTGGGCAGATCCAGAGGCCCAGGGTGTGCCCTCCTCTCTGAAGGGCTCCATGGGGCATCCAAGCAACCTCTAAAAGGAATGAGTGCAGCCAAGGACAGGTCTGCCCATTCCAGCCCCTTGTCCTCAGGGCTGGCCTTTCTATTCCTTGAATGCTCTCCATTAGGGAGGACATTGCCTGCACCTCCTCTATCAGCCTGTTTATCGGGGGCGGGCTCAGGGAGGTCCAGTAATGGCTCAAGGCCCCACAGCAGAGTTCAGACCTTTTCTATCTCCCGCTCAAAGCCCCTGCGTGTGGCCAGGAGGGGACCAGGAAGGGGATAAGGAAGTCTCTGTGCATGCACATGCTGGCCCAGGCTTACCGTGGGACTGCCGGACGGAAGCTGGCCCAGGCTGGAGATGCTGCTCTGGGAGCTGTCCCACCTGCTGGGTGGGGCTGGGGTGGCCATGCAGCTGGGCTCCTGGGTTGGGCTCGGCGGGACTCTTGGCCCCGAAGGAGGGTTCATCCTGAGTTGGGATGGTCCTTGCTTGAGCCCACAGAGAAGTCAACGGCACAGGGAGCTCAGGACTTCAGTTGTGCTCAGCCTCCCAGCTTTCCTCCATCCTCAGAACCCCTGCTCAGCCTGCCCGCTGCTTTCTCCTGTGTCTGGTGCAGATCCAGCCTGGAGCTGCTCTTGGGGCTGGCGGTTGCTCTGTGTCTGGTGAAGCGCAAAGGAGTGAGTGTCACAGTTATGGTGACTCAAAGCCACAGAGTTCATCCCCATCTTTATATAGTGGTGCGGGAGCTGCACATGCTCAGTCGCTCCATGCCTCCAGCTCACTCCGACCAAGGTCCCTGGGTGTCTATCTACGAAGGTCTGATGATGGTGGCGTGAATGTGTGTGTGTGAGTGTGTGTGCACGTGTTTCAAGGGAGACTTCTGGGATGATGGTGGCGTGAATGTGAGTGTGAGTGTGTTTCAAGGGAGATTTCTGGATGATGGTGGTATGACTGTGTGTGTGTGTATGCGTGTGTGAAAGAGTGTGTTTCAAAGGAGACTTCTGGGATGATGTGGTGAATGTGTATGTGAGTGTGTGTGTGTTTTTCAAGGGAGATTTCTGGGATGGTGTCGTGAATGTGTGTGTGTGTGTAAGGGTGTGTGACTGTGTGTGAGAGTGTGTTTCAAGGGAGATTCCTGGGCTCGGGCTCCTGGACATTGGGCAGAAGGCTCTGTCCTCTCCTTTCACCAGTCTCTGTTGTGTTTCTTCCCTGAGCTCATCAAGAACAGCCTCAGCTACCCCCAAGAGCCCCCAGAGCTGTTTGTGGGCAGCTGAGGCTGTGCAGCTCAGCCTCACCCTTTCCACAGTGGGCCCTACCGCTATGTTTGGCCACCATGAGCCATGGTGTTTTCACAGCCACCCTGCATAGAACCAAGGCTGGTCATCCCTTCACAGATGGAGACAGTAAGAGGATGTAGCATTACGGTGAGATCAGATCATGAGGTGGCTTTTGCTTGTTTTGGATAAGAAAGTTTTATTTTTAAATTTTATTTATTTATTTATTGAGACAGAGTCTTGCTCTCTCACCCAGCCTGGAGTGCAATGGTGCCATCTTGGCTCACTGCAACCTCCGCCTCCCAGGTTCAAGCGATTATCCTGCTTCAGCTTCCCGAGTAGCTGGGATTACAGGCACCTGCCACCACACCCAGCTAATATTTATATTTTTAGTAGAGACAGGGTTTCACCATGTTGGCCAGGTCGAATTCCTGACCTCAGGTGATCCGCCTACCTCAGCTTCCCAAAGTGCTGGGATTACAGGCATGAGCCACCGGGCCCGGCAGAAATTTTTAAAGTATAAAGATTTTTTAATTTTTGGAGGAGTCCCGGGAACTCACCCAGGCCTGCAGGCCTGATTCAAGTTGAGGATGTCAGAAGTGGAGGGGACCCCGGGCCTGCCCCTTGCCCTGTCTTAGAGGAGGCAGCAGGAGCTGGAGAGAAGGGAAGCTGAATACACGGCTGCCAGGGAGGGCCGCTCAGGCTAGGCCTGCCACAGAGGCTGCGTTTAGGGGAGCCTGACCGGGCAGCGGTCATCCTACGCGGGGGCCATGTCCTGGCACAGTGCTGGGAGTGGTGGAGCCCTGGAGTGGACAGAGATATCACTCCTCTTCCAGAAGTTCCCCCAGTCTTTACAGTTCTCCCAGAGCCCCAGGTTTAAGCAGAAGTGGGAGCAGCCTCACTGGGAGCGGGAGCTGCACTTCCTGCAGCTGCCAGCCCATGGCTCACACTGTCCTCCTCCTGAGGCTCTTCCACTTCAGGGCTTTGGCTCACAGAGGCCACCCTGTGAGGCTGAAGGGCTGGCTTTGCTTTCTGTCCCTAGGCTCAATGCCAGCTGTTTGCATTTTAATGTAGGGGTTTAACAATTCCTCGCAGCTGGGAGCAATTCTGAGTCAACACAACGTCCCATTCAATATGGACCCCACTCTCTAACCTGCTAATTAAGGCAAGGTGCAAGTGATGGAGCAGGCACGGGAGTCCAGGGGAGAAGTGCTTGTCAGGTGGACACAAGAGGCGGGAATCCACATGCCATACCCAGGGTGCCACAGACCTCAAAGGAGCACCTCAGGGAAAGGTCGGAGGAATCAGAGTCCCCCGCCTGGGGCCTTTGGAAGCCAATGTCTCACCTGGCAATATCCTTTCTCCATGGCCTGCACACTGCAGCCCTTGCGGGTGACACTGAGATCTCCTCAGGGCCCAATCCCCTCACTCCTGTGCTTCTGTCCCACTGGGGAGGCCCCCCATGGCTCTCATGCTCCCAACCTTGGCACCCCACACCAACCTGGCAGCTCGTCTGCCTGGAGCCTGCCATCCAATGGAGCCAGGAGGGCCGTGTGGGCAGCCTCAGCCTCCAGGTGTCTCCTACGACTACTGCTGCCCAAGCTGTCCTGGCTGGAAGCTGTGGTCTGACCTGTGGAAACCCTGGCCTTCCATCACCCCCCTCCGACCAGGTGGCTCCTGTCTTCCTGGGTGCCTGGCTGTGCTCACCTTCCCTCAGCACTTCTCCTCCTCTGCAGGCTTGGCTCAGGGTGGGGCCCAGCCTCTTGAGACCTGGGATCATTGATGGTCTCATGGGCCTGTGCCATCCAAGAATCTCAACGCAGGAACAAGTGTGGAAGGGGTCCTCAGAGTCTTCCCAGTCCCCACTCTGGCTGGTCTCCCACTCCCTTGGAGACCATCCTGGGCATCTCCTCCTCCCCTGGTGCCATTCCCAGGGGCAGGCTGACCTCAGTGCTTGGTGCCAGGGTTGCCGATGGTCCCAAGGACCCCTGCACTGATAGTGACATTTCCCCTCCTGTGGCCCCCTTTGTTCTGGTTCCTCCCTTCCAGCCCTTGCTTCCTGATGCAGCCTTAAAGGCAGGTGGAAACACAAATTCCAGATAATCCTACACTTAACCCTTTGGTGGCTTCCATAGCTCTTAAGACAGAGACATAGCCCAAATGTGGCAAGGCGGGTGGAGGGAGGTACTACATCACCTGGTATGTGGGGATAAGAAGTGGGCTTTAGGGTGAAGCACATAACACCAAGGCTCAGCAGCAAGAGGCACGTCATTTCCTCTGTGTGTGCATGGGCCAGGCTGCTGTCACTGCATGGGGCTCAGTGTCCCCAGGGACCTGCCCTTGCTCTTGCCCCTTTTCCATGCATGCTCCAGAGTAGCCTTGTTTGCGGGACGAGCAGCCGAGCTCAGGCGCCGGGCAGTCTGGGTGTGACTGCCAGCTGATTGGGGAGGTGTCTGAGAGCTCCAACTGCCAGCACCTGGAGACCTTGCTGAACGCTGGATTAGGCCTTGCAGGAGGAGGAGGCCTGATCCCTTGGGAAGCTGAGTTCAGGTGAATCTTCTCTTGCTGAGAGAGGAGGAGCCACTGAACCTGCCTAGCTCCGTGCCTGGAGACCAGGTTGGCCTCCTCTCAGATCACTGAAGGCACACAGCTCCTCTGGTCACCCAGCCTCTGCTCACACACTGCTCCTGAAACCTTCCCCTGTCCCCTACTCTGGGTCTCAGCTCAAATACCACCTCCCCAAGACTGCCAAGGGCCCAGCTGTTCACCTCCTCCTGTCCATCCCTCAGAGCATCCACGGATGGTGATAGTGTCATTTGCAGTGATTGTTGTCTGACCGTGTCTGTCTCCCTCCTTGGAATGCAGACAGGTTGGTTTTATTCATCTTTGAGACCCATTGCCTAGCAGAGCACCTGACACATAGTATCAGGAAACCCAGAATCTCCCTGGTCCTTGCTTCTCAAAGTGCGGCTGGAGGACTGGCCGCTGATGTGCACCCCTCCTGCAGCTTGTTAGAAGCGCAGACTTCCCAGACCTGTGATCAGGTGTGGATGCACGAGGATGGCCTCACATTAAATGGGAGAGGTGCTGGTATAGACGCTTGGGAGGACTTCAGGGGTTGGTAACAGGTGGTGGAAGAGCTGATCTGAGGGGACACTGAGGCACCCCAGAGATGAGCGCCAGTGGAGCACACTGCTGTGGCCGAGGCTGGAAGGACCACAGGAGGAAGGGGCTACTGTGATTCCAGGGGCTGGGGCTCTCCAGCTGGGTGCCACCAAGGCCGGGCACTCACAAGGAGGCACGGCTGGCTGTTGGAGAGGTGCGTGGTGAGCAGAGCAGGGGTGTGGGGCCCTCACTGCCAACTCTGGCCTCCCATCTTCCGCAGGAGCCCCGCCATGGTCAGGCCTACCCACAAACCTGGGAAGGAAACTGGGGAGATGTGGTTCCTGTAACAGAGAGCAGAGCAGGGCAAGGGTAATGGAGCACACAACAGCTGTCACTACAGACGTGATGTCTTTCCTCCCACCCACCCCCACCCGCCGCCGTAGCCAGTAGATGGTGTGTCCCCAACCCATGGCCTGCAGGTTAGCCCTCCCATGTAACCCACAGGGGCTCTTGGGTGGGCGCATTTGGTGGCTCGCTCCCTGGCCAGCCTCTGGATCAGCCTAAGCCACCCTTCTGCTCAGCCTGGCCTAGGAGTCTATGGCCCATCACCTCTGCTCTGCCCCTCATCGCTCCAGGGAGACGCAGAGGACTGAGCGTGCGCAGTAGTACACATAGCCCCGGCCCACAGCTCCGCACTGACTGCTGCCTGCTCTTCACACCTCGCTGGCATGGTTGGAGGTGGGAAAAGCTTTCTAGCCCCTCATCCTCAGGGGAGTAGCAGGGCCACAAGAGCAGGAGGCCCGAGAGCTGCCCTGGGGCTGCACAGAGGGTCGAGGGCCAGGCTGGGGCAGCAGGAACAGGAAGTGTGCTATTTAGAAACGACTCAGCAGCAGGCCCTCGGCAGACGCATAACCACGCTCTGGGGGACTGGAATGAACCAGCCGTCCTGGCCACTGCCCACAACCCCTGATGGATACTGACTTTACTTATGGGCCTATGGGCCCCATTATTCCTGTCTCCCGTACATATTTTCTGAAAGCCCTTGCAAGAAGAGCTGAAAGAAAAGCTAGGAGCCCTGGAGGCTCCTGGCCCCTGCGTTTCTGTATTTCTGGCCACAGTACCGGCTGTCCAGAGAGGAGACGGGGCTCCCTGCCCTCCAGCCCAGCCCAGCAAGCAATACTGCTATGCCCCTCCCATGCCATGCCCATCCTGTCCACTTCTGGGGATCGGTTTCCTTATCCCGGGACTGGAAGAGGCTATCTGGTTATTCAGAGACTACTAGGAAACACCCAGGAGCTGTTGCCAGGGGAATATTAAATGTCTTAGCAAGCACAGTCCTGTAGGCATCTGGCCAGCAGCTCACCCGGGGCCTCCCTCCCTCCTCTGGAAGCTGGCAAACCCTTTGAGGATGGGACCTTCTTCCCTATGGCTTGAGGGGAGGAGTTAGAAACACAGAAACTCTGGGCGCGGTGGCTCATGCCTGTAATCCCAGCACTTTGGGAGGCCGAGGTGGGCAGATCACGAGATCAGGAGATCAAGACCATCCTGGCTCACATGGTGAAACCCCGTCTCTACTAAAAATACAAAAAATTAGCCGGGTATGGTGGTGGGCACCTGTAGTCCCAGCTACTCGGGAGGCTGAGGCAGGAGAATGGCATGAACCTGGGAGGCAGAGCTTGCAGTGAGCTGAGATCGCGCCACGGCACTCCAGCCTGGATGACAGAGCGAGACTCTGTCTCAAAAAAAAAGAAACGCAGAAACTCAGTTTTCTGTCGCCTTAAACCATAGAACCCCAGGTGCAGCTCTGCCCTTTTACCTGCCCCTGGCCTGGAGATATCACCCCCGCCGCCTAAGTGTGGGCCTGCCCGCTGGGAGTCAGCCAAATGACCCGGTGGCCCTGCTAACGTTCCGAGGTCTTGTCAGTCCCCGTGGCCCACCCTGCTCTCCATGGCTCCTCCCTCCCCTCACTCCCGCTCAGGAGTGCTCCCACTGCGTTCTCCCCTGTGCAGCCTATCGTGGCCAAAGGAAGCCGATGGGGACGGAGCCGCGGCTCCAAGGAGGGCTGATGATGGATAGAGTCTGCAAAGCATGGTGAGGCCATTTCCTGTCCTGACTGGAGCACCTGTGGTACCACCTGATTTCTTGCTGATGGCACCCACATCTCCTGGCCTGGGGTGCTGACCCTGGATGCTCAGGGCTGTCCCCAGTGCCCGGCCTGCCAAGTTTGCGTGTATCGTCTCAGCGAGTCTGGTCTGGGGGGCTCCAACATCACACCCATCTGAGTGCCATGCATTCATTAAACTCCTACAGCACTGAGCCACACTCCGGTTTGCCTAAGACACCATGGCCACCTCAGGCAAGCCTGATGTAGAGTGGACATCATTCTACCATGGGGCATGGCTGTGTAGAATGGTGACACAGCCATGCCCCAGAGTGGCCTGTTCCTCCCTTTGCTGGAGGCTTCTTTTGAGAGGATCAGATGAGAGACAGGAATTGGGAAACAGAATGGCTGAGGAAAACATGAGGAAAGCTAAAAGAACAAACTTTTATGTGAAAATTTACTACTCCCGAGAGAGCCATGTGGATGTAAAAAAACCCCAGCCAGTGGGTGGTCCTGTATTTCACATGCTTTGGGAACACGCAGCAGAAATCCAGAGCTTGCTATAGGATTTTTAAAAAGAAATTCTTTCCTTAGCACCTTTGACATTTCCTCGTTTGCACACGGAGCACTCTAATTGGGGTACACAGAGAGAGGAACAGAGACCCATGGATTATATACCTTTCTGTCCTTTTGGTAACTTGTTGGAACAGCACCTTTTCTTCCTCAAAATATTATAGCTGATCACAATCAAGTGTCTGAGTCATTCCCTACAAAGTGGGGCACTTGTCTGAGGGAGAGAGTCACCCACTTTGATTTATGACAGCCCAGGGCAGTTTCTGACCTTGCAGAGAGGAGAGGTGTAAAAGACAAATGAAGCAGGATGGAAATCTACAGGAAACATCAGAGATGTTCTTAGTGAAGACCTATTCTGGCATAGAGATGTGTCTCTGGGTCTGTTCTGTGACTGCCCTGCAACCCCTCGCTGATTTCAGCAGTGCATGAGTGGCACTGCAAGAGTCTGAATGAAAACCCTGCCTTTGGGCCAGATGTGGTGGTTCATACCTGTAATCCCAGCACTTTGGGAGGCTGAGGCGAGTGGATTGCCTGAGGTCAGGAATTCGAGACCAGCCTGACCAACATGGAAAAACCCTGTCTCTACTAAAAATATAAAAATCAGCCGGGTGTGGTAGTGGGCACCTCTAGTCCCAGCTACTTGGGAGGCCGAGGCCAGAGAATCACCTGAACTTGGGCAGAGGTTGCAGTGAGCCAAGATCAAGTCACTGCACTCCAGCCTGGGTGACAGAGTGAGAAAGAAAAAGAAAGAAAGGAAGAAAGGAAAGGAAAGAAAGGAAGAAAGAAAGGAAGAAGGAAGGAAGGAAGGAAGGAAGGAAGAAGGAAGGAAGGAAGGAAGGAAGAAAGAAAAGAAAGAAAGAAAGAAAGAAAGAAAGAAAGAAAGAAAGAAAGAAAATCCTGCATTCGAATTTGTGACTGTAGACATGTCAGCATTGCAGGCAAACTCCCCAAGCTGTAAAAACAGTGTAAATTCCATCTCCCATCAGGCCCAACACGATCAGGTCAACCTTGGCGGGCATCCCAGCCTTGTCAATATTTGCTACAGGGAACTGGGAAGTGACAAGGAACCACACAGCTCTGAGATTCAGTTTCCTCACCCATAGAATGGAGATACTAACACCTGCCTCTCAGGGCTTCCGAGTGGCCTCATAAGAAGGCATGCAGAGTACTCAGCTTATGCCTCACCCAGAATCCAGGCTCCAATCTTACAGGGGCTGCTGAAGCAGGAGAGGCAACATCTTGGTGCCCGTGGGGCTTCCATGTTTGTACAGCACATCCCCAAGATGATTACCTGGGAATTTAAAATGTTATGCCACCTGGATTATTAATGATAGCCTACCCCCAGAGACTCCAATTTAGTTGGCCTGTGGTATAGTCTAAACACTGGGATTTTTTTAAATGCTGTGTAACACAAAGCCACAGCCAGCCTTCAGCCACATACCTACATGGATCTAATGTGTTTCCCTCTCCCCTACCTCATTTGCTCCAGCTCCCCTGGCTCCCAGCTTCATCTCTGCTCTGGATGTTGCTGTTATTTTCTGACTGGGCCAGGGAGCAAACTCTCCCCTCTTCTATGACCTGCAGCCTGGGGGCCCAAGCTGGATTCAGGCCTCTGCCAGGACCTAAACCTCTGAAGAGTGTGGAGAAGCAGTGGTGATGAAGGATCCAGGCACCTGGTGCCCAGGGCAGACAGGCACAGGAGCTGAAGCTATGAGATAGGAGGGGCCAGGAGGCCTGGTGTCTGTGGGTAGAATTCAGGGCAGTAACCTCTAGCTGAAATGTAGGTTTTCCCTCCATTACGAACAAGGGCAAAACCTCTGCAGTAGTCTTCCTGGGACTTTGTGACCAATGGGAATCATCACTTCTTCTATATGACAGCAGAGTTGTTGCAGATAACTTGCCATATTGGTTTTGTTCATCACTACCTCAAAATCACAGTCCTGCATAGACCTGCCACCAGATTCTGTGGTTGGTTCATTAAATGAAGAAGCACATAGTTTACCTGATTACAAGTTTATTGTTTAATATTTTGGTAACAACAGTTTAATGTCACTGGCTTACTTTGCAATCCTATGTATTTTGTCTTACACATTAAAAGCACTCCTAGGCCCAGCCCAGTGGCTCAGTCTTGTAATCTCAGCAACTTGGGAGGCCAAGGTGGGCAGATCACCTAAGGTCAGGAGTGCAAAACCAGCCTAGCCAACATGGCAAAACCCTGTCTCTACTAAAAATACAAAAATTAGCCAGGCATGGTAGCGCATGCCTATAATCCCAGCTACCGGGGAGGCTAAGGCAGGAGAATCGCTGGAACCTGGGAGGCAGAGGTTGCAGTGAGCTGAGATTGTGCCATTGCACCCCAGCCTGGGCAACAGAGCAAGACTCTAGTTAAAAAAAAAAAAAGCACTCCTGGGGTTGGGTACAGTGGCTCACGCCTGCAATTCCAGCACTTTCAGAGGCTGAGGTGAGAAGATCACTTGAGGGCAGGAGTTTGAGACCAACCTGGGCAACATAGTGAGACCCCATCTCTACAGAAAATTGTCTGGGTGTAGCCGAGAGGTTGAGGCTGCAGTGAATTGTGATCATGCCACTGCACTCAGCCTGGGTGACGGAACAAGATCTTGTCTCAATAAAAAGATGTTAAAATACACTAAAATAAGAGCACCTCTGAAAAGGACTCCATAGGCTGCACAGGACTCTAAAGGGGTTCCTGGCACAGAAAAAGTTAAGAGCAGTGAAGAAGATGAGGGGTGTTCAGAGCTATGATTAGGCAGCGACGGGGAGGGATGGAGTCCTCTGGGTCTCCCCAAGAACTGCCTGGGGGTCTTATGAGCTGTTCCTTCCTAGGCTTTGCCTGCACCAAGTCCCTGGCCCCTGCAGGCCTGGTTGTTTGCTCTGTCTGGGTCCCCCAAGCCAGCCTGAGTCTGAAAGAACTACCTGGTCCTCGAGGCCTCACTGTCCATTCAGAACCCTGAGCCCCGACACCTGGCTGCAACTCTGGCCTTCCCATTTCCTTAGGTATACTGCAATTCCTCAGAGCTAGAAGAGCTGACCAACACTCTGTGAGGGCGGGGACTCCTTGGGAGACCAGGGGACCCCAGAGTGTGGCAGCTGCCCCCATAGCACAGCCTGAGTGGGCGAGTGACGTCTGGGGCAGCGTTTCACTGGAGGGACAGGAGCAGACTTTGCTGCAGGCCTGACTGGAAGCTTCTGGGCCTTCCTAGGAGGGTGGGGCAGAGAGCACGGCATGGGAAACAGAGACCAAGAGGCGGCTGCCAGGGTGCAGGGCGACTTCCAACGCTTGGGGCTGCCCCTACATTTGACACTGAGAGTGGACGCCCAGAGCTGGGTCCCAATTCCAGCCCCAGGGTGCAGACCCTCTAGCCTGGCCCTGTCCTCTGCTCTTTTCACACCAAGAGGGCTGCGGTCCAGAAACTCCCCAGCAGGAGTCCCCACCAGGAGTCTCAGCCTCTTCCTAGTCATCTAAAAGCCTCCTAGAATCCTAGTTCTGGTAGCAAAAACTTAACAGCTTCTCCCGGAGGACCAGAAGCCTACGATTTCACACCAGTGTGAAGAGCAGCTGCTCCTGCCCATGTGTCCCCGCCAAGGACTCTGTGTCCCCAGCAGGGGACAGGGGCGAGTCACCACATGATGAGATTGATGCGTGAGAGCTCCTGTCAGAACAAGGGAGTTTCTGGGTTTGTTGTGGTTTTCATTTGTGATCTACTTGATGCAAGCACATTCTTTAAAAATGAAATAGCACTGAAAGCCAGTTTCCGGTCCCATCCCTCCTGCTTTCTTGTGTGAAAATAAATATAATTTAAAAGTTGTTGGAACCCAAAAAAACCCACTTTAAACCTTGAGAGAAATGTGAATGTGATCTTAGTCACATATGGTTCCAACTTCTGTTTCTCAGATTATAGATTAACTTGCTTTCTTATTTTTTTGTTCTGTACAATGACTAGAGAGAATTAAATTATATCAGGGACAAAAGCCTCCTGCCTTCTTAATTAATGACTCTTGTTATAGATTAACTTCCCCTTTGTTGTCCTGCTTTGCCTAAACCAGATGACAGAAAACCCATGACTGTTACAACCATTATATTAAAAATGCTAAATGTACCCTTTCCAAAAAGGATGCATTGCCTATCATCAATCAGATTGCTGGAAGTATGTGCCAACTTCATATGAAAAACGTTGTAATCCTGCTAAAAACATCTCTGTCTCTGCATCTATAAATGAAACCCTAATTTCTCGACTTCAGAACATTGCCTCCATCTCTTCGCAGTTGATGTTTCTGAGTGGGCCATCCTCAAACTTTGTATTTGAATACACTCTCTTTAAATTAGACTCTGATCCTTTTGATTATTTTAAGTTGACATTTTGGCAACTGCAGATAGGACCTGAAGCAAGCCTCCTGCGATCCTCGTTGCTTTGCTGGCACTCGAAGGTTTGGTACCAGCATGAGCGGTTTTTACTCGTCTGACCTCATCAGAGCTGGCGGGGGTCTCTGGTAAGACTTCTCTCAGGTTTCATATCTTCCTAGTTCTGGCTGAGATTCAGACTTCATTCAAGCAACCCAATTCCACACTCAGTAGAGCTAGAATTGAAGCTCAACTTTTGGCTTTGAGGTAGTCACTTTATTGTTATTTCTCCAGAGATTCTGTTACAAACTTCTGCAAGTTTGTAGTTTTACTTTCCTTTGAGGTTAAGATTTTGTCTGTTTTGCTTGCTAAAGTTTGCAACTTTTCTCTCATTCAAATTTTGGGGCTGGGTGCAGTGGCTCACACCTGTAATCCTAGCACTTTGGGAGGCTGAGGCAGTTGGATCACTTGTGGCCAGGAGTTCAAGACCAGCTTGGCCAACATGGTGAAACCCAATCTCTACTAAAAATACAAAACATTAGCTGAGCATGGTGATGCATGTCTGTGGTCCCTGCTACTTGGGAGGCTGAGGTAAGATAATTGCTTGAACCCAATAGGTGGAGATTGCAGTGAGCTGACATTGCACCACTGTACTCCAGTCTGGGTGACAGAGTGAGATTCTGTCTCAAAAAAAAATTGGTTAAATAGAAAGCAGTTTCTTTTTAAAAAGAGAAAGTGAATGCTTGTGGCTTAAGCTAAATGTGAGGTTTTAAACTGGCCAGGTTTTGGAGCTTGGTTAAAATTGACATTTAGATTTTCTTTTTGAGTGACCAAAAATTCATAAAAGGCTTTGTCTGAGGATGTGATTTACTTGACCTGAGACAGTCCTAAATAACGGCCACTGTTCCTCCCACCTGAAAGGCACCTTAGGTAACTGAGGCCACACAGGAGTGTCACAGATCATAGCTTCTGCTGTGTAAGGTCCCTACAGGGAAACCCCAAGGAAGAACATGTGGGGAAATCTGATTAACCTGTTGGGCACACATGAAGGGTTGGTATCCCAGGGCCCTAAGCCCCCAGAAATGTCTGGGTTTCACTGAAACACATAAGAGGGTAGAAGTGACTCGTGGGTGTCACCTCGAGGAGTAATCCCTGTTAAGCAGAATACTAGATCCAAAACATCTTTTCCAGCTGGGCACGGTGGCTCACACCTGTAATCCCAGCACTTTGGGAGCCAAGGTGGGTGGAGCCCAACATGCGGAGTTCGAGACCAGCCTGGTCATCATGGTGAAACCCTGTCTCTGCTAAAAATACAAAAATTAGCCAGGTATGGTGGTAGGCACCTGTAATCCCAGCTACTTGGGAGGCTGAGGGAGGAGAATCGTTTGAACCTGGGAGGCAGAGGTTGCAGTGAGCTGAGATAGTGCAGCTGTACTCCAGCCTGGGTGACAGAGAGAGACTTCATCTCAAAATAAATATATAAATAAAATTTAAAAATTTAAAAAATTTTTATTTTACTCTCTTTGAGTCTTTGGCCACTTAAAAAGAAAATCCAAATTATGGTCCATCTTCCATCTAAAACTGAGTCCTCTTTAAGAAAGAATCCATCTTTAGAAACTCCAGCTGGATTTATGTACAATACTTATGGCACCACCTCCTGTCAATATTTGGAAAAATGGTCTTACTTGACCTAAGAAAATCCTAAGTTGCAATGGACAAAATGTAGTACCTTTGAAATGCCTAACTAATTTAATTGTGTGCTCAACTAGAAAAAGCCAGCTATAAGATAAAACAAAATAATTGGGAGAGTTATTTTCAATGATACTTGGATGCTTCTAAAGAGGTTATAATAAAGTTATTTCTTTACAGGAGAACAAAAAGTTGTCTTAAAAAATTCTGAATTAAAGACTGCTGAAATTTATTCTCCCTCAGCTCCTCTGTCTCTTTATTTTTTATTATTCTTTATTGTCTCCTCCTTCTCTTTATCCTTTAGTACCTTGCCCAGATATACCTCCTCCTCCTCCTCCTTCTGCTCCATTTCTCAAACAGCCAGTGTCTGGTAGGTGAGAACCTACCCTAGTTTCTCAATCATGGTCAAAGGTAAAACTTAAAGACATAGTTCAGGAATTTCCTGATTCTCACCAGGACCAGGAAATTGGTTTTCTCAGGAAATTTAAATTAAATATTTGTGCTTATGATCCTGGCTCTACTTTGGGGAAAAAAAATTATTTTAAATGGAGAATGAACACAAGCTTTTGTTGACACTGGAGCCACATTATCTATAATACATCTAACCTTATTACAAGATTCATTCCTTGGAGTAAACAAAAAATTCAAATGGTGGGTGTCACAAATACTCCTGTATTGGCTTATAAATCTCAGCCTGTAGCTTTTCAGCTATTTCACTTACAAGGGACTTATGTTTTTCTTTTGGTTGAATCAGCTCCCATCCATCTTATAGAAAAAGACTTAGAATTATATAATACCTTTCTCTCCAAAAAAGGAAAATGTATTTAGAATTAGATGATAAAACTGAGTTACTAGACATAACAAATTTTTCAAAATCTAATTTAATTGCAGTCTATATCACCATAGAAGACACTGAATTATTGAGTAATGAAAATTACAAAACCTGCTAAAGGTAGTACCTGATCAATTATGGTTAAAGTCCGCTGCTGATACTGGAATAATCATCTTGGCTGCCCCAATCAAAGTTCAAATAGATCCTTCAAAACCCCTTCTAAACCTTAAGCAACACCCTTTATTTATTTATTTTTAAAGTAGTTTTAATTCATCATATATGGATTGAGTGACTTTGTTAAGTTTAACAGATGTTTACGTAACTTAACTGTGAACTGTTCTGTTTCATTACCATGTTACAGTTTGTCTAAAATAAAATTTGTGTAGCTTTCTTATGAAATTTATTTATAAGGTTCTTGTTCCTAGAGTAGACAAAGACTCCTTGGGCATGTTCAGGTTGGTTGAGCAAACTTCCCAAATTCACATACTCCAGACTTTTTTTTAAAACTTGTGTCTCTAGTTTTCTAATTATAGGAACAATAGATGGCCTTGTTTATTTTTACTAGATGTTCATGCCACTTAATTTCATTTTTAAATTTCATCTGTTTGGATCTCTAAAACAATATTAAGCAATGGTGGTGACAGTTGGTGTCTGTCTATAGCTCCCGATTTTAATTGAGGTGGTTCTCCTTTTCCACCATTTGTAGAAATGTTTACCGTTGATTTGAATACATCAAAATTATTGCTCTAAGATTACCCCATTACACGCTCTGAAATCAATTCCCGAAATATTTAAACTGAAATCTTATTCCCTAAAGAGCACACAATTTTAAAAAGGTGATTGGGGGGCTAATGTTTACTGTGCGCAGTGTAAACCTGAGGCTGGCCCTACAGGGGTGTGCTGGGGGGATGGGGAATGGGTGGCAGGTCTACACAGGACTGTGATTTTGAGGTAGTGATGGACAAAACCAATATGGCAAGTTATCTGCAACAACTCTGCTGTCATATAGAAGAAGTGATGATTCCCATTGGTCACAAAGTCCCAGGAAGACTACTCCCTAAGGAGGGTTCTGCGGTATGGGGGACAGCGTTAAGCGCATCCTGGAGCCACAGGCTGGGGGACTGGCCGTCAGCCAGCACCGGATGCGGCGAGCCCTGGGATGCACTCGGGCTCCAGGGTGCCGAACCTGGGGCGGGCTGACTTCGGCGATCCTCGCCTCCGCCCCTCGCCCGGGAGGCGGCGCTGGGGACCTTCAGCCCTCCAGCTGCCCCACGCCCCAACCAACGCGACCCTCCGGCCGCTGGGGCTGGCTGCTTAGACGCGGCGCAGGGTGACAGGGCGGACGCTGGGCGTCCCCGAGATCGCCCCGTGAGCTAAGACAGCCGAGCGCGGACCCAGGCAAACGGCTCCGTGTATCCTCCGCGCCCTCCAGTCTGAGAGCGACCCTAGCGGGAGTGCCAGAACCGCTGCCTGGGCCTCACGGGAACCGCAGGGCGCTGCCGAGGGTCCCTCTGGCCAGAGCCCTGCATTTCTTTGACCCCACCTATCCCGGGACCTTGGAGTCTGCGGCTGCGGGCTAACAAGGAGGGCAGGTGCCTTAGAAAAGTGGTGGATCCCATTAGAGAGGCTTTGCTGCCGCAACCACAGCAATGGAAGCCCCCTGCAACCTCGCTACGCCCATCCCGTCCCCTCTACTCTCCCACAAGTTCCAAAGCACCATACTGTATCCAAGTTCTCAAAATAACCCTTCATCTAATGCAGTGTGAACATAAGCACAAACACACAGTGACATGATCTCAGCTTACTGCAACCTCTGCCTTCTGGGTTCAAACGAACCTCCAACCTCAGCCTCTCAAGTAGCTGGCACTACAAACAAGGGCTACCATGCCCAGCTAATTTTTGTATTTTTAGTAGAGATGGGGTTTCCCCTTGTTGCCCAGGCTGATCTCAAACTCCTGGACTCAAAGGATCCACAGGCCACAAGAACCTTATAAACAACCAACTGAGAAGTTAATTGTAAATGTCATCTGCAGGGTTAAATACATGCAAACCTTGGAGAAATTTTAGGAAAAAAGAAAGAAAGAAAGAAAGAAAGAACAAGCAGAGGCCCATGTCTTGCCAGACACAAATAAAGTAAGTACCATAAAATTACTGTAATAGTCTCTCCTCCCGCTGCCCAAGATATCGAAAGGAAAGAAGGCCAAGGGGAAGAAGGTGGCTCCGGCCCCTGCTGTCATGAAGAAGCAGGAGGCCAACAAAGTGGTGAATCCCCCGTTTGAGAAAAGGCCTAAGAATTTTGGCATTGGACAGGACATCCAGCCCCAAAGAGACCTCACCCGCTTTGTGAAATGGCCCTGCTATATCAGGTTGCAGAGGCAGCGAGCCATCCTCTATAAGCAGCTGAGAGTGCCTTCTGCGATTAACCAGTTCACCCAGGCCCTGGACCACCAAACAGCTACTCACAAGTACAGACCAGAGACAAAGCAAGAGAAGAAGCAGAGGCTGTTGGCCCCCGTCCAGAAGAAAACTACTGGCAAAGGGGAAGTCCCCATTAAGAGACCATCTGTCCTTCAAGCAGGAGTTAACATCGTCATCACCTTGGTGGAGAACAAGAAAGCTCAGCCAATGGTGATTGCACACGACATGGATCCCATTGAGCTGGTTGTCTTCTTGCCTGCCCTGTGTCATAAAATGGGGGTCCCTTACTGCATTATCAAGGGGAAGGCAAGACTGGGCCGTCTAGTCCACAGGAAGACCTGTGCCACTGTTGTCTTCACCCAGGTGAACTCGGAAGGCAAAGGCGCTTTGGCTAAGCTGGTGGAAGGTATCAGGACCAATTACAATGACAGATACGATGAGATCTGCTGTCACTGGGGCGGCAATGTCCTAGGTCCCAAGTCGGTGGTTCATATCGCCAAGCTCAAAAAGGCAAAGGCAAAGGCTAAAGAACTTGCCACTAAACTGAGTTAAATGTACACTGTTGAGTTTTCTGTACATAAAAATAATTAAAATAATACAAATTTTCCTTCAAGAAATTTACTGTAATAAAACATTGTGAGACTAGCAGAAGGATAAATAAACAGATTAAGGGAACAGAATGAACAGACACCAGAAACAAATCAGCAAATCTAGTCACCTAAATATGACAGAGCTACACTTTTAAACTGTGAATAAAGGATTGATTATTCAATAAATGTTGTTAAACATTTAAAGAACTGATTTTGATCAGTAACTGAGGTTATTCCTCAGACTCTGCGGTGCTGGGGGTCTGGAATTATGTAGGTGGGAGTGGGGTGAGGTGTGGATACAACTCCAGCAGAAAGAGGCCAACAGGCTGGGATGAAGAATCAGGCCAGAATCAGGGCTTCCAGAGCAGCTGAAATTGAGGAGGGAGGAGGAATTCCAGAAAGAAGAGACCAACAGAGGGAGAACCCCCAAATCTGTATATAACCCCTCTCAAGTTCTTGGCTGACTCCTAAGCTGCACTGGTACAGGGCAAGGCTCCAAGGAATCCAGAGGAAAGCAAGCACTGACCAGAGATTTCAACAGCTGCCCTGTGCTAGAGAAACAGTGCAGAGCTCAGATCCCATCAAGTAATATTAACTTCATGTTTGTCATACACAATCAAAAATATTTTTTCCTGGCTTGTCATTTAAATTTTAACTTTGCTTATTGCATTTTTTCCCATAAACAAGATTGACAGTTTTATGCACACAAACTTGTCAATATTTTTCAGTGTGGCTTTGTTTTGCTGAAATGCTTGGGCAGTCCATAAAATTATGAAAATATACTCTATAATTTCTTGATTGGTAGGTTTGGTTTTGTTTATATTATTGTTTTTGTTATTTTATTATGGCTGATTTTTTAAAACTATTAAATCTTTGCTCTAAGTTAATATCCGAGATTTTGACGAAAGTGATATCTCTTATAAAAATAGATCAGAATTAGCTCTTTAAGTGTTTAACAACATTTATTGAATGATCGATTCACATTAGATGATCTTGGGAGGTGGGCATGGGGGTAAGGAACATGGTTGTCAAAGGATGCAAAGTTTCAGTTAGACAGGCGGAAGCAGTTCAAGAGATCTGTTTACAACATGGAGACTATAGTTAGTCACAAAGTACAGTATTATATTCTTGAAAATCACTAAGAGAATAGATTCTAGGTGTTCTCACCACAAAGATGATAAGTATATGAGGTAATATAAATGTTTATTAGCTCAATTTAGCCATTTTACAATGTATACCTATTTCTTTTCTTTAATCTCCTACAGAAACGATCTGTACATATTCCAAATATCATGTTATATGTGATAAATACATATAATTTTTGTCAATTTTTAATATTTATTTATTTATTTTGAGGCAGTGTCTTGCTCTGTTGCCCAGGTTGGAGTATAGTGGTGTGATCTCAGCTCACTGCAACCTTCGCCTCCCGGGTTCAAGCGATTCTCCTGCCTCAGTCTCCCAAGCAGCTGGAACTACAGGTGTGCCCCACCACACCCATTTAATTTTTGTATTTTTAGTAGTGACAGGGTTTCGCTATATTGGCCAGGCTGGTCTTGAACTTCTGATGCCATGATCCACCCGCCTTGGCCTCCCAAACTGCTGGGATTACAGGCATGAGCCACCACACCCGGCCACGCCCAGCTAATTTTTATATTTTTTTTGTAAAGATGAGGTTTCATCATGTTGCCCAGGCTGGTCTTGAACTCCTGGCTCCAAGTAATCCACCCACCTCAGCTTCTGAAAGGGCTGGGACTACAGGCATGAGCCACTGTGCTTGGCCAAAATACTTAATTACTTTTTAAAAAGGAAAAGCTTGGTAAACACTCTGGCTTTCCATTAAAACCCCAGAAAGGACACACCTCAGAGTAATGGCTACTTCCCAGGACTGAGGACTATGCCTGAGGACTAAAGGCAAAATTGAAATATGTCTGCTCTGAAAAGTCTCAAATCAAGTTTCCATAGGATCAAACTGATGTGCTTGTGATTAAACTTCCTCCAAGAACAACAAAAAAATTCTTAAGTGGAAGATAGCAGAATTCAACGTCTCTAAAACGTGTCAACCACAATATTTAGAAGGCAATAAAAGCTTGCTAGTGATGATAAAAAGCAGAAAAATGTGACCTACAATATAGAGGGAGATTGTCACTAGAAGCAGACCAACAAATGACACAAGTGTTGAAACTGGCCCACCAGAATTGTAAAGTATTATAAATATATTAAAGAATGTATGGGAAAAGATAAATATAAAAAAGAAAAAGACAGGAATTTCAGGAGAGAGATGGAAACTAAGGAGAGATACGGAAACTAAAAAAGGAATCAAATCCTAAAATAAACATATACAATACCTGAAATCAAAAATGTATTGAAAGAGCTTAAAAGTAGATTGGACCTGCAGAAGAAAGAATGAACTTGAAGGCAGTCAATAAAAATTATCTAAACTGAAGAACAAAGAATAGAGATCAATAAAGAATCAAGAACAAAGAATTGAACAGAGGCCGGGTTTGGTGGCTCACACCTGTAATCCCAGCGCTTTGGGAGGCTGAGCTGGGCGGATCACCTGAGGTCAGGAGTTCGAGACCAGCCTGGCCAACATGCTGAAACCCCTTCTCTACTGAAAATACAATAATTAGCTGGCCATGGTGGCACACGCCTATAATCCCAGCTACTCAGGAGGCTGAGGCAGGAGAATTGCTTGAGCCCGGGAGATGGAGGTTGCAGTGAGCTGAGGTCATGCCACTGCACTCCAGCCTGGACTCTGCCTCAAAAAAAAAAAGGAAAAAAAGAAAATTGAACAGAATCTCAATGACTTGTGGGACACTGTAAAGCCATCTAAAATACCTATAATTGGAGCCCCAGAAGGAAAGGATTAGACAAGGAGGTAGGGGGAGAAAATTATTTGAATAATTTCAACATGAAATTATTCATTATGGCCGGGCGCGGTGGCTCAAGCCTGTAATCCCAGCACTTTGGGAGGCCGAGACGGGCGGATCACAAGGTCAGGAGATCGAGACCATCCTGGCGAACACGGTGAAACCCCGTCTCTACTAAAAATTACAAAAAACTAGCCGGGCGAGGTGGCGGGCGCCTGTGGTCCCAGCTACTTGGGAGGCTGAGGCAGGAGAATGGCGTAAGCCCGGGAGGCGGAGCTTGCAGTGAGCCGAGATCGCGCCACTGCACTCCAGCCTGGGCAACAGAGCGAGACTCCG